>NW_006294243.1:468184-472316 GCF_000327345.1 Myotis davidii
CTATTAAACTTGGTTCGGTTAAAGTGACTATGAATCTATTCTCTCTCTCTCTTTCTCTCTCTCTCTCTCATCTATTACCTACCCATATATATGCAATGAAAAGGTATTCTCAACATAATAGTCCTGACTACCTAAAAAATGACTAAGAAGATGAAAAACAGTAACAATTACCCAAACTAAATGTTTATCTTATTTCCAAAGATACTGTTATCTTTCATCATTTGTGCTAATTCTTATGATACTATATAACAATAAAAATAAACAGCAATAAAATAAATAAGGAAAAAGTAAAATGAGGAATATCCACTATAAACTAAAGTTCTTATATTTCCTTGTTATTTTCTATAATTAAAGGTTTGTATTATGATTGACAGACTTCTTTTTTAATATGCATAAGCTTTTAAAATTTATAATTAAAATTTTATATATACCCAAGCCTATGCATATGTATACACATAAATCAATATCAGTGACATTTTTTAAAAATGTTATCCCTTTGTACAAAATATTCCAATGATTATGCCCACTGAATAATAAAATACAACGAGGAAGATGTAAAACAAAAGCTGCATTTATTTGGGTCATAAAGAGTACCATATTTCTTCTAAATAATTTTCTGATAACACAGATTTACTGTTGTTTTATAGTGTTCAGTAGTCTCTCCTTATCGCAGGAAATATGTTCCAAGACCCCCATCAGATGCCTGAACCGGGGATAGTACTGAATACTCTATGTACTATTTTTTTCCTGTACCTACCCATGATAAGGTTTAATTTATAAATTAAGGGCATTAAACAGTTAATTATCCTATATAATAAAATGGTAATATGCAAATTGACCGAATGGGGGGAACAACCAGTTGCTATGATGTGCACTGTCCATCAGGGGACAGACGCTCAATGCAGGAGCCAGGCTCACAGCTGGTGAGCACAGCGATGGTGGCGAGAGCCTTTCCCCCCTCCGCAGTAGTGCTAAGGATGTCTGACTGACATCCCCTGAGGGCTTCTGGACTTTGAAAGGACACAGGACCTTCCTCACCCCCAGTGCATGAATGTCGTGCACCAGGCCTCTAATAACTAATAATAAAATAGAACAATTATAACAATACTAAAGGTCCAGTGCACGCAATTCGTGCACTCGAAGTGGGGGTCCCTCAGCCTGACCTGTGCGCTCTCACAGTCCAGGAGCCCCAAAGAGGTAGGCCCTGCCTGCCCAACCAGGGCTCCACAATAGATCGCCCCAGCAGAGGGAGGACTCAGGCTTCCCTCACAGAAGGAGGCCCCGCCCACACATCTCAGCCTACAGGTCAGTAGCCTGGGCTTCCCTTTTTGGGGCAATTGTGTAGCCCCCCAACTGATCACCCTGCTGGCCAGTGGCCTGGGACTCCCTCTGCTGGGAGATCATGGGTTGATGGCGGGGTCCCCTGGCCAATCGCATTGCACCTGCCTTGCTGGCCTGGCACCAGTGGGTGTCATAGTGTGGTCATCTGGATGGTTGTTCTGCTGTTCAGCCATTCGGTGGATTTGCATTATATGCTTTTATCATTATAGATGCTGTAGTAAAAGTTATGTGAATGTAGTCCCTCTCCAGTAATTTTTTGTTTGTTTTTCAGTCCAAACCTATTCCTGGACCTGTTTAACCAGTGCTTATTGGGCAATAAATTGCTTGCATCACCCTTTTTAGGAGATGCTTTGCTGACGTCTTTTTAAAAAATATGTGTTTTAAAAATGTTATTGATTGATTGATTGATTGATTGGAGAGGAAGGGAGAGGGAGAGAAACATCAATGTGAGAGAGAAACCTGCATGGGCTGCCTCCTGCATGCAACCCAATCTGTGAACAATCCCAAAAGGTAGGTATGTGCCTTGCTAGAAATCAAACCTATACTTTTCAACTGAGCCACTGGCCAGGGCTACAGTTGTATTTCTTATATTTTATTTTCAGAGGGTGAAAAACCATGGATGTTATTTACAGTCATAGAAAACTTTAAAAATCTTTTAAACAAGAATCCAAAATGTTTTGGCATTTAGGCTTAAACAGAGATATACTCCTATGACATGCAGAAAAAGAGCTCAGTATGAAAACACATAAAAGTGATATTTGCAGGTTTATCATTGATTATACAACCATATTAGTTTTGTCCTCTTATACCTAAACTATGGTGATAGCATCGCATATTTTTAAATTGAAAGTTTGAAAACCTGTGGAAGCAAAAAAGCATCATACCCCAAACCAAATTGAATGCTTTCAATCATAAGATATACTCTATTTTATGAGAGGTGGAACTAAATGTAGAATTAGTACCTTTTGCTTTAAACAAAAAAGAAAATTGCAAAGGGCTGATAGATTTGTGGCTCATCTCTTAATATATAGAAAAATTAATTTTTTACATTTTCAAAATATTGCAAGTACCCTTCATAATGCTGCCTATGAATTTAAAAAAACATGAAAATAGATAATTGAGACTAAGCTGCCAGAGTTTAAGAAACAGGGTGCATGGGATGAGATGTGCTAGTTCTCCTTTCCTCCTCTTTCGAAAATACTGGAAAGGTAGAGATTTGTTGGGGAAATTTGGACCTTAGCCTGGACTTGGCAAAAAAAGTTCAAATTTGATATTTTTCCCCAAAGGTTGGCAACAAGAAGCTTTGCTGGACCATGTGGGACTAACTTGTGCAGCAGGACAAAGCATGGATAGCTCCCCATGACCATGTGCTTCACCAATGGTCCCTTTCAAGAGGTTTAGAAAGTGTATATTGGTGATAGTAAAACTATGATTAAAAAATCTTTTGAGAAAGCAGTGTGGAATATTAAATTAAAAGAGAAAAGCTCAGATAGTGAAATGTTTTGAAAGTAGTAAAGATGGAATGCTATTTTATTTGCTCAATAGAGGCCTGATGCACAAAATTCATACAAGAGTAGGCCTTCCTTCCCCCGGCTGCTGGCACTGGCTTCCCTCTGGCACCAGGGACCCGGGTTCCCGCTCAGAGGGAGGCTCCACCCACTGCCGCAGCCTGACAATGTAGCTAGCTGGCTACATGAATCTCTCCCAACTATTACTCCTGTTTTTTAAGGTTTGGAGAAATCTTTACATTGGTTTACGGGAAACGTATGAGACCTTTATTTAAATTCTTTAGGACCTTAAAATAGGCATAGAATGGTGGAAGTGAAAAAACATTTTATTAGGAGTCAAAATTCCTAGCTTCTCATCAAAATAGGTAATGTCCAGTGAACTCTTCTGAACCATGAGAAAAGACTGGTGTTTCTTTAATTACACTAATACTTCTCAACGATTTTCCCTTAGCTATTCAGGTTTACCTTATTGTTTTCTGATTTTCTTCTGTATACCTTTTCTCAACTATGAGAATATTTATTGGAGTGCAAATAAATTTATAGACATGACTCATTAGTTGCAATCAAAAAGATATATATATATATACCTAGGAATTAAAAAAAATAACAGCAAAGCTAAGTAATGAGTAGAATTAAAAGATTTTTCAGTGAACAATCTTAAAATAAATAAAGGATGCTGAAAAAATGTAAACATGATTTTGCAGTCCCATGGCTACTTTGAGGGACGCAGGTAAGACATGTAAGAGAGACTGGCAGGCGTTGAGCACATTCTCATATGTCTCTTAGCCTTCTGCATGTCTACTTTTGAAAAGTGTCTATTTAGGTCCTTTGCCCATTTTTTGATTGGATTGTCTATCTTCCTTTTGTTAAGTTGTATGAGTTCTTTATAAAGTTTGGAGACTAAACCCTTATCGGATGTAGCATTGGCAAATATGTTCTCCCAAGCAGTGTGCTCTCTTATTGTTTTGTTGATGGTTTCTTTTGCTGTGCAGAAGTTTTTTATTTTGATGTAGTCCCATTTGTTTATTTTCTTCTTAGTTTCCATTGTATGGACATTTTAATGATGTTGATTCTACCAATCCATGAGCACGGTATGTTCTTCCATCTGTTTATGTCTTCCTCTATCACGTTTTTCAATGTCCTGTAGTTTTCGGAGTACAGGCCTTTTCCCTCCTTAATTAAGTTTATTCCTAGGTATCTTAATTTTTTTGGTGCAATGGTAAATGGGATTGTTTTTTTTAATCTTTCTTTCTTTAAGTTCACTATTGGTGTATAAAAATACC
>NW_006294243.1:472691-476774 GCF_000327345.1 Myotis davidii
AGGGGAGGGGTGGAGGGTGGGGATAAGAGATCAACCAAAGGACTTCTATGCATGCCTATAAGCATAACCAATGGACACAGACACTGGTGGAGGGGGGCGTGTGAGGGCATGTGCTATGGGGTGGGGAGGCATTGAGGCCTGAGAGGGGTCAATGGGGGGAAAAGGAGACATATGCAATACTTTCAACATAAATAATTTAAATTAAAAAAAAGAGAGAGAGAGACTGGCAGAGCCAGACCCAAGTTCTCAAATATTTGGTGTGTGTTGTCACGAAGTCATTATGGGGGGAACATTAAATGGAAAAACAGTTTTGAAAGTAAATATGCAATCATGTCAATCTGACTGGCTTCAATGAAGATTGCTCAGAGATTTTGCCCTTTGAAGCACACAAATTATTGTATGGCCCCTGAGATGAGGTTTGGAGACTGGGGGTAGGCAAAAATCCCAGGTCATACCATTAGGAAATCAATGAAAATGTTGCAGATTTCTTCTCTCTCTCTCTCTCTCTCTCAACTTCACTCTCTGACTTACTCTCAATATATAATCTGTTAATATACCTTAATATTTCAATTATCAGCAGCATGGCTAAGAATTTTATAAAAATCCCATAGAAAATGATTTACAATAACTAAGACCTGGAAACATCCCAGTGCCCATCAGCAGATGAGGGGATAAAAAAAACTATGGTACATTTACACAATGGAATACTATGCAGCAATAAAAGAAAGAACTCTTACCATTTGCAACAGCATAGGTGGATCTGGAGAGCATTTTGCTAAGTCAAATAAGCCAGTCAGAGAAAGATAAATACTGTATCACAAGATCTCACTCATTTGTGGAATATACTGTAATAAACAACATAAACTGATGAACTAAAATAGATCCAGACACATAAATGCATTAAACAGACCATCAGGCCTCGGAGGGAAGGCAGCAAAGGGTGGGAGGTGGCGGATAAGGGATCAACCAAAGGACTTGTATGCATGTATATAAGCAAAACCAATGGACAAAGACAGTAGGGGGATGTGGGCATGTCCTGGGAGGTGGTGGTTGCAGGGGAGAAGTCAATGGGGGGAAAAGGAGACATGTAATACTTTAAACAATAAAGAATTTGAATTTTTTAAAAACGACATATGCAATACTTTCAACATAAATAATTTAAATTAAAAAAAAGAGAGAGAGAGACTGGCAGAGCCAGACCCAAGTTCTCAAATATTTGGTGTGTGTTGTCACGAAGTCATTATGGGGGGAACATTAAATGGAAAAACAGTTTTGAAAGTAAATATGCAATCATGTCAATCTGACTGGCTTCAATGAAGATTGCTCAGAGATTTTGCCCTTTGAAGCACACAAATTATTGTATGGCCCCTGAGATGAGGTTTGGAGACTGGGGGTAGGCAAAAATCCCAGGTCATACCATTAGGAAATCAATGAAAATGTTGCAGATTTCTTCTCTCTCTCTCTCTCTCAACTTCACTCTCTGACTTACTCTCAATATATAATCTGTTAATATACCTTAATATTTCAATTATCAGCAGCATGGCTAAGAATTTTATAAAAATCCCATAGAAAATGAAAAAGATAAGTTTCCAGTTAAAAAAATCCATTATTATAAAGTAAAGCTTTATTGATTTGTTTATTTACTTATAACCTATGTATTCCTCAAGGAATGGAAGTATCTAATTTAAGATGTGTTGATTATCCCTTTATTTAGTGTGCTATATTTATTGTTCTATTTTCACTGAAATTTTTGGGAGTATAGTTTTCTAATAACTTCAATTGTCAGATTTCTAGTTTTATTTTTTTACAAGATCTGAATTATTTTAATTGTGTGAGAATTTTAAAAATCTATCCAAAGTCAGAAATAAAATATTGCATCTGGTAATGTCTCTTCCAAATTATCTGACACATTGAGGACTGAGAAGTAGCATCACTTATTAGACCTAAACATAGAAATTTCAACGTAAAAGTTGTATTTCTTGAGAAGAAGAAAATATCTGATGTGTTTTGGCATGTGACAGACTTCTCATCCCCAATGTGAAGCGTGTTTGGAGAGGTCCTTTGCCATCAGCGAGCAGCCCAGCACCGTGGAGAAAAGCACTGGAGTAAGAGACAGAAGCCAGTAAAGCACCCACTAAGGTAACTCAGAAATATGGGTCCTTTGGCTTCAATTCCCACTGCTACTTCTTTATCTTAGAACTTAACTTCTCTTTCTGAGTTATTGTTTGGCAATTGGGTCCTGTACTTCAGGTCTCTTCCTTCTCCAATCAGCTCTTTTCTTTTCTTTTTTTATCCTGAAATATCAAACTGGTCATTCAAATCTCCTACTTAAAACCATGGAAAAGTTTTCTGTAATTAGAGAAGAATGTTCAAATTGCTTAGTGAGAGACATAAATGTCCTCAAAGATTTGGATTCTGCTTAAGTTCTGGCCTCAATCCCTGTTATAGGTGATGGTCAACCCCAACTTCCCTTCAACATAGTTGTAATATAAAATTACTTACAGTTCTCTGAGCACAAAATACTTAATCATAGTCTTAGTCCTTACAAGTGTTGTCTTTTTTATTACAATAACAACTCCTTTTTTTCCCCCCCTGCCTGGAACCTCTTAGTCATTTTTTATTTATTTGAAAACATTACTAAGCCCCATAGATAATTTATTGAGTCTTTTTATTCTGTCCCATGACCATAACTGAACTCATCATTTGGTGTTGAAGATTTTCCTAAACTGAGCAGCACAGATTTGGTGTGCCAAGAATGGGTTTATAACTCCTAAACCTACTTTTGCTTACCCCTGTTTTTAAATGTGTGGGTTCATAATGATACTAAAATATTAGCTAATAACTCATTATTAGGCAATATCAATGAACTAATCCATTAATTTGAAACTTGTACAAAAAATAAATCAAACATATATCAACTGCTGCTAACATCATAAAAATAGAGACAACTAAATATTACATATCTCAGTGTGAGAGAAGATGACACTACTTTTGAAGTAGCTTTGTCAAAATGAAGAAAATAAAAACTGAAGGTGAAGGTGATGCAATCAGCAAAATCCAGGCTGTGGGCAATTTCAAAGGACAACTATTCTGTTTCTTCAACGACAGTATTTCAGGCTGGCAGCACCCTCAGTTTGGCAAGAGAGAAGGTCACTTTCTCGAAGCAACCCGAAAGGCGTCTGACGATTCCTGACTCATTTATTATGACATTTATTGAAGATGTTCTATTTTAAACTTTGGAATTTTCCCAATGTTACTTTCCAATTTGTCATAATATTCAACTTCCTGTAAGCACCATATTTAAGTATTACTCACTGGTGACACAGATTTTTAAAATTTGAAATTTAGTTATTTACTTTTCTTAATTTGTTCAGAAATGATTTCTCTTGCGTATCAGAAGAATTTTTCATCGTCAGTTTTAATATCTATGAAAGTGTTTTGCAAAAGGATAGGGAAAATAACTTATGCTAGAAACATAATATAGTTCAGTTAATAGAAAACAAAACTTCTGATAACACCCTCAGAATATATATGGCGTTCTAGGTAAAATATAATTAATCAAAATAGGTTACAGAAGCAGAAGAATAACATTTTAATTCTAAAAAAATGTTATTTTTAGCAAGGCTGGTATACAAATTTCTTTAGATGCTTCATGGTGACCTAAATATTTGAAACATATGCTAGTATAAATGTGTATAGAATCTATGCTAATAAAAGGGTAATATGCTAATTAGACCAGACATCTTCTGGAGTCCTTCCGGACAAAGCCACGGCAGCTGCTGCTGTGAGGGCCTGGCTGAGGCTCAGGCAGCTGCAGCAGTCAGCAGTGGCAGCAGCAGCAGCGTGATCAGGGCTTTGCCTTCCCCTGATCAGCCCAGTGGCCTCCTACAGAGGGAGGCCAGACTGTGACTAAGCCATCAGTAGAACATCCTGGGAAGGCTCCTGGACTGTGAGAGGGGGCAGGCCTGGCTGAGGACCCCTCCAGTGCACAAATGTTCATGCACCAGGCCTCTAGTATCTACATAAGCTATTTATAACTCCTCTGCACGGGAGATTTGATTTATCTCCCATATTTATTTATTT
>NW_006294243.1:476834-491762 GCF_000327345.1 Myotis davidii
TATATATACAAACACCCACATATTTATTTCTAACATGCATATATATAGTTAGACATATATATATGTCTAAATATATTTAGCCATAGGCACACACATATTTTGAGTTTGAAGAATAAAAAACTTTTCAATATCAGTAACTTCTTCACTGACAAGTTCTCTGGTTGGCAGAAGTCTTATTCAACTTCAGGAATAATTGAGAACCTCATTGTGCAAAATTTCTAGATTCCCCCAGGACATTCTTTATAGCATATCCAATCTTCAGTGTGAATTGCTCAAGTAACTCTAGAAATATGGCTGCTGGCCTCTGAAAAGTGTATATAACCTGACCATAAAAGGTTCATATTCCTTTGTGTCTGTTATCACAATATAAACTTTCCAGGGTTCTAATAAAAAAAGAAAAATTAGAACATGCTGTATGGCCAGTCTGAGCAGAATCTACATCCCAAGAGGCAGAACCCTCTTAGAAAATCAGAGTAAGGCAATCACTGACTGCTTTTCTTCAAACTGGCTGTGTTCTGTTGCTTCCTGACTCTTCAAACACATCTTTATTAATCCAAAGTTTACCTCTTCTTTACTGTTATTGCTCTTAGAAAAGCAATTTCTTTGGCTTTTTATTTCCTATTCTTGAGCATTCTCCCCAATAATTTGTCGTTACTTATGAGCTTCAAGATTATAAAAATGAGCAAGAACAGACATGATTACATTATTCATGTATCTTAAGGTCTAGTAGGGGAGATGGTATTAAAAAATGAATATAAATTATTAATATAATTGGTAAGAAGGAAGTTACCTGGTTTTATCAGTATATAAGAGAATAATTTATATA
Source organism: Myotis davidii (assembly GCF_000327345.1). Lineage (NCBI taxonomy): Eukaryota > Metazoa > Chordata > Mammalia > Chiroptera > Vespertilionidae > Myotis > Myotis davidii. Next base: position 477,661 of record NW_006294243.1, read on the forward strand.
ATATATGAGGCTTTCCTGAGGAAGTGATACTGGGCTGAGATAAGAATGATTACTAAAAGGTAGGTAAACAAGGAGGAAACAATATGTATGAAGACCCTTTGATGGAGAAAGTATTTTGAGAAGTTTTGGGAAATCAAGCTGGGAAGATAGGTAAAGTCTATCTTACCAGGTGCTCTGAACATCATAATAGTTGAGGCTGGCATTTATTTTGCTGACCACTCTCTGAATTCCTTTGTAATTTAAATTTCCCCAGTGTAAGTCTTTGATGGGATGCTGATACTATTCTTTCCTTACAGAAAACAAAGGTTCTGGGCATTGAACCCCCCACCCTCTGACACTAGTTAACTGGATGCTTCCCTGTGAGACTTTGCATTTGAAGTCACTAAAACTGAGATGTCAGGATAGCTAAAGCCATAGCAGAGTTACAAGTGTAATGATCATCACACAAACATATGAGCTTGTGGTGGTGTGGCAGGAGAGACATGTGTAAGGATTCCTCAGTGGTGCCTTAACCATACTGTCCTTATGGTATGACCTTGAATAAATTCTCTGCTGCCTAACCTTCTGCATTAGTTTGCAGTTAGAATGCTGGAGACCATGAGAACTGTGGTGTAAATTATAGTCAAGTCTGAGTCTGAATGTAGGAAAAGATGGATATCTAAACTCAAGGACAGGCAGGGTTAGTGAATTCTGCCTTAATCAGTCCTTTTTGTTCTGTTCAGGCCTTCAGTAGATTGGATGAGGCCCGGCCACAATCTGCTTTACTCAGATTGCTGATTCAGATGTTAATCTCATCCAGAAACAAACTCACAGCCACATCATGACTAATATTTAACCAAATATTTAACCTGGACAACCATGACCCGGGTAAGCTGACACATAAAATTAATCATCAAACTCCTCTTTTATTTTTTCCCTTGGGAAATAAAAATGTTTTGTCAATCTAATAAGCTACTTGATGTCTTTACATATAAGAAAACATACATATATTTTTTAGATTATCAGAGTCATGAACTTGCTATTATTTATCTTAAGGTTAATATACATATACTAGAGGCCCGGTGCAAGAAATTCGTGCACTGGGGGGTGGGGTTCCCTCAGCCCAGCCTGCCCCTCTCACAGTCTGGGAGCCCTCAGTGGATGGCCTACTGATGGCCACAGTCTGGCAGCAGAGACTCGGAGCAGGCGTCCTGTGTGTGTGTGTGTGTGTGAGTGTGTGTGTCTGGCCTGCCACCAGCTACACACACGATCGCGCCGCCTAAGCCCTGCCACCCAGGGCCGCATATGGGGCCCAGATGGCGTCTGGTGCTGGCCAGCCCTGCCTGCAGTGTGCTAATTAGCCGCCATATTTGATGGTGGTTAATTTGCATATGGCGCTGATTAGCCAATGGGAAGAGTAGTGAAGATATGGTCAATTACCCTTTTTGTCTTTTATTAGATAGGATTATAACTAGAGGCTCAGTACATGAAAATTCATGCACTGGGGATGGTCCCTCAGCTCAGCCTGCGCTCTCTCACAGTCCGGGACCCCTTGGGGGATGTCCGCCTGCCAGCTTAGACCCGCTCCTGGTGCCTAAGACATCCCTCTCACAGCCCGAGAGACCTCTCTCCTTACCGCCCACCTGCTTGCTGTTCCTTAGTGCTGCTTTGGAGTCTGAGAGGCTCCTGCCACCGCTACTGTGCTCACCCGGCTTCTGGCTGAGCGGTGCTACCACTGTGGGAGCACACTGACCACAGGGGACAACTCCTGTGCTGAGCACCTGCTCCCTGGTGGTCAGTGTGCATCGTAGTGACCAGTCATTCTGCTGTTTGGTCGATTTGAATATTACTCTTTTATTATATAGGATGTTTTATGTAATGTTATTTTATATATTTTATGTAGTCATGAACTATTGTAAATTCATGTTTTAAAAGCCATTCTGTTAGTCATGCTAAGCATTGTTCGGTGGCTGTGGGAAAATAGAGATGAAAGAATTAAGGGTGGAGGAATGCAGAGAATTAAGAAGCAATTTCATAAAATCATTTGAGGATGGTGGCTATAGATACTGGATCTTGAGATGACTTATAGATTTAAAAGATATTTAGGCTTTAACATTTGCAGGATTTGATGACAGATTACAAATGAAAGGTGAGGGAGAATGGGGAGTCCAATATAATTTTAAGGTTTCTGACATGCAATACTGAATGAATGCAACAAAGAGAATGCATGCTATTTTTCTGCTCAGGGCCTATAAGCAATTAACTTTTAGAACAATTGAAACATTGATGCTCCTTGGACATCTAAGTGGAGATGCCAACTAGGCTGTTGGAAACGCCCCTCTGGAACCTGGAGGACAAGTCCGGAAAGAAGTTGCCCACAGAAAGGGACACAGTTCCCTAAGGAACAATTAGTCCTTGATAAATCAGCGCTTTGGGTCCAGACCTTATTTCCAACTTTGAGTAGTTTATTAAATTAAAGGCCTATCATAATCCTCCTGAGTAGCACTCCCTTTCTATCAAGGGATAATTTCTTGATATTTAGACTTCAGAAATGTAACCTAACTAATTTATTCACCTTCTACCTATCTAGTCTACACATGGAAAGGGGAAGAAAGTAAATCCTTAATTGATAACTCCATTCCCTCCACTCACGCTGCAGAGTCTGTTCTGAGAGAGGCTGGAGTTCCATAACAATGCTCCAGAAACATCCCATGTAAACAAATAATCAGCTGTGTTTTTTTTATGAAGTCATAGCCATTCTGTAACACACAATGTTATATTTACTTTTCCAATGTGATGATTAACTCTATGTGCCATCTGGGCAGGGCTAAGGGATGCCCCAATAATGGTAAACATTATTTCTGGGTGTGCCTTTGAGAGTCTCTGCAGAAGATATTAACGTTTGAGTCAATGGACTGAGTAAAGCTCACCCTCCCCCATGAAGGTGCGCACTGTCCTATCCACTGAGAGTCTGAATAGAACAAAAAGGTGAAGAAATATAAAACATGAATAAGAAAAGAATACATTGTAATCAGACCAATGGCTATCTTATTTTTATAGAACTTAATAACCCACAAAAATTTAACAGTATTTTACTCCTATTTTCTCTTCAAAACTAAGAAACTAAGAGAATATATTAAGATATAGCAATAAATTTAACTTAGAGGAAATTTTACTAATTTGAAAACCAAATGTCTATAAATCTATATCACTATACTAGGAACAGCTCTTTAATTTTATTTTCAAGATAGGAATGCTGATAAGATAGAATAACTATTAAGTTATTTCATAAATCACCATGCCAATAAAAAATAATGAAGAGACACTTAAGAATTCTGTGCTTTAGATCAGCAAGAGTTATTAGATTCTACAAAAATGTATTAAAGTTTCATTACTTGATACCTACCTTGACATTTTTAGAAAATTGAACAGTACCGAACAATAATGTTATCATTTTTCTTATTCATGCATTTTTCATTTTAGTGTGCTTTGTGTCCTAAATTATTTTGAATTGTATCTTCAGGTTTATTTCACTGTTTTTAAAAATCATAATGTAGTTGTTACTTGAATATCACCAAAATCTCTTCTATCAATATTTTTGGTTTTAATTAGGACCAGAAAGTATCATTGAAATTTAAAGGAATTAAAATACATTCTATAAAACTTAGAGATCTATTTAACTTGAATTGCTTCAGTCACTCTCAAATATTCATTAATTTATTCAGTCATTAAAAATACTTACTGAATACTATGTGGTAGGAACTGTTCTAATAGTATTTATAAAAACAAAAAATTCACTCTCATTTATATACACTATAACTTTGAAATTCATCTAAGAAAAACTTTAAGCTACTCTAACATCTATTGAGGAATGCCATTTAAGTGATGCCAAATAATTACTATTTTATTTTGTTTAATGTCTTATATATAACTGTTCATTGAAGAACTGAGTTTGGAGCAATTTTAAGTTTTAATGTGGTCAAATTTATCAGTCTTTATATCCCTCCCAAAATGCTTTATAATCCTCTCTTACAATGTTTTCATATTTTATGACTGGGTCATCTTCCTTATTTTTTCTTTCACCTTAATTTTTAAAAAATATGATTTTGTTGATTCTTTGAGAGAGAGGAAGGGAGATGGGGAGAGAGAGAGAAGAATGTTGATTGGTTGCCTCTCTTACGTATCCTGATCTGGGACGCAACCCTAAACCTGGGCATGTAACCTGATCAGGAATCAAACCGTGACCGCCTGATTCATGGGTTGACCCTCAACCACTGAGACACACTGGCCGGGCCCCTTTGACCAATTTTAATTCCAGGTTATCCCAAAATAAAACCTTCAAATAAGCTCTGCTGATTTACATCAAACTTTGACAGCAGCTGTAACAGCGTTATAACAATAGCAGAGATGGAGATCTGACAGGGAGGACACAAGTTTCCTGCATGAGGCTATTAAAGTAAATATTTTTTGACTTTGTATTCTAATCTCCCACTGTTAGAGCCTTACCTATTTTGAACTCTGGTGTCTATATGTTTCAGTGAAATTGGATATGTTGTGGAAATTGATGTTGCCGTGTGAAAATTATGAATTCAAGTTCAAGGTCACCAATAGATATTGTCACTTATAGAAGATAGTGACTTACCTTGTTCTGACCAGGGAATGGTCAAATGAGACAAAATATTATTCCCATAATTTTCCTGTAAATAGAGCATAGCTTTATAAAGAACACCTATATTTAGCTCCCCCCTCTCCCAACTTGAAACTTTTTAATTAACTAGTCCCCATTCATCTCTCAAAATCTCAAAACTGGGAATGGTTTTGTTTTCCCATCTGCCATGAATCATCAGAGATCAGTTCCATCTAAGAAATCTTCTCTGTGACACACAAACTCTATTTGGAAAACAAACTTTGCAAAGCACCAATTTGTCTTTGATAGTCATTATCTGTGAGTGTTTATTACTGTTCCAGAAAATTATATTACAATGTTCTTTTAATTATCTTCCTGAAGATACACCTCATTTCCTGACAACAACTGGAAAACATCCAAATAACTACCAGCCATAATTATGATATGCTGCTTACTTATTCAGAAACTACTGCAGCTATTCATAGTCACTGAGAATTTATTAACTTCAGTTTCAAATAGTCACATTTTCCTCACCTTATCCATAAAATATGAGAGTAGATCATATATGTGTGAAAATTGATGAATTTATTTATGGTTCACATAAAGTTTTTTTGGAAACTTGTCTTTCAATTGACTTCCAATTTGCATTAATAACTAATGTGTGTGTATATATATATATGTATATATATATGTATATATATATAGACATATAGCAGGAGACAGGTTATTTTGCATTTCATTTATAGGAGATATTCTAGGTAAATAAGTATATAGTTGGTTAAAGAAGAAAGTCCTCCACAGGATCCTGAGCATTTCTCTGTCTGTAAGAAAAAGAATATCCTATATAATCCTTGCTATGACATGGGCTGACCACCAGGGGGTGGCACGGAACATGGCGGGTGACCAATGGCGGAGGCGGCAGGGTGCTGAGGGAGCAAGGGAAGGAGGAGATGTGGAGGCTGGGAGGCCAAGAACTGCGCCGTGGCGTGTGTGGGTGGCGAGGGAAGGTGGAGGTGGGGAACCTGATCAGCCGGAATATCCTATATAATCCTTGCTATGACATGCGCTGACCACCAGGGGGTGGCAAGGAACATGGCGGGTGACCAATGGCGGAGGCGGCAGGGTGCTGAGGGAGCAAGGGAAGGAGGAGATGTGGAGGCTGGGAGGCCAAGAACTGCGCCGTGGCGTGTGTGGGTGGCGAGGGAAGGTGGAGGTGGGGAACCTGATCAGCCCTGATTGCCGGCCAGGCTAGGGACCCCACCCTTGCACAAGGGTACACCAGGCCTCTATTTAAAGAAATAATATCATATAGGAAGAAGAAAAATAATATGATATTTAGAGAATGAATAGAAGGCTTTCTCCCTCTTAAGAAATTAGAGATTGCCGGTTTTGAGAGTTAGTGGAACATGTAGGCATATATGTGAGACAGCCAGAGGCCTGCAGAGTATTTTTTTGAATATAAGAGTATTCAACCATGTTATTCCATGGGCTTTAGTGCAGTCAAGCAGAAGCCCAGAGAGAATTATAGCCACAACATCAGAATTCACGCAAGATCAGGTTGTTCACAGGAGGAAAGGGGCATGTTATATAATTTTTATATACTGAACCATTTATTGAGCAAGCCCATGATAAATGGTAGCTTTTACTCTGATTGGTGAAAAGAATTCTTGGAGTAAGTGCAGCTCTGGATGCTTCCAGCAGGGGGAAGCAGACCCTTTCCTAGTGGGGGTGGCAGATTTTAAAGGCGTCCAATTTGCAACCAGCAATTACCAGGGACGTGGTTTGTTGGTATACCCGAGTTATTACCCAAACATGACTGTACTAACTCAACTTTTTAATCTTCCTTCTTCTGTAGGCATTTATTTCCTCAACCTGCATTTCTTTAATTAAATCTGATGGAGGCAGTAAATATTTTCGGAGCAGCACATGGAGGCACACAAAGTAGAATATATTATTCTAGTCTAGTCTATAACACATCCTCAATTCATGATTTATACTCCTGACTCCCTATTGAGTCTGGACCCTGGAACCACAGACTACGTGGCAGGCAGCCCCACATCTGTGCCTGGCACAGGCATGTGGAAGGTACAAACATGACATTGAGACCCTCACAGCTTGACTTTAGCGTGTCTGTGGCTATGCCCTTGTTTTCTCTTTGGTTTTGTCCAGTTGCAAGAAGGAGAGCTGGCAAAGGTTACCTAGCCATATTTATTTACTCAGAATTCTAAATTTATTGTGAAGCCTAGTTGGCAAGTGGAGCTGCTGCTGTCCACCTGCCCTGTCTAGCGCCAGGTGTTAGATTTCTCCCAGGTAAATTGAGGTCAGTGAACATTGCTGGGTTTCGTACAGAGACTCAATCTCATCACTCCGTGTCTGACACCTCAATTTGGACTTGACAACCAACTTAGAATAATGGCTAAATAAATATTATCAGCACCCTTTGGAATAATAATGGACTTTAACCCTTGAATTTATAACTTTGTAGTTTCCCAGGTATCTTTCTAGAATTATTTATTATCTTATGGATGATATTTGTTATTATCATTGTTTTGTTGGGTTTTTTGTTCTTTTTGGTCTATGACTCTAATAGTTTAGAATAGCTTTATAGTCTTATTTGGAAACAAAAAATAAACAACTATTTAGGACCATTGGACATGTTACTTATATGGAGTTTTAAATTGCGTGTGTGTGTGTGTGTGTGTGTGTGTCTGCATGGGCACATGTGAGAGAGAAAGAACAAGAGATCATTTTTGAAGATGCAATCAATGGTTAGTGGCACCTGAGGGACTGAAGGGAGATAGCATGTACCAAGTTGGGTAGGAAGTGAGCCAGATGAACCCGAAGTTGCATGGATGCCACATGCTAATATGAACAGAAGAGATCACACCCAAGCTGGCAGAGGAAGTTGGAGATGGAGTTGTAGGTCCATTGCGTACAGTGATGCACTATGAACATTGCCCAGTTGAAAGTAGTGCCCTTAGAGTTTTGCAGTGTGCAAACCTTTTAACTACATATGGTGATACTGGACATGACAAGTGACAAAAAAAACTTCAAAGAACTTTTCAAAATGAGACTTTGGGATTATATAACAATGTGATAAGGATCTGAAGTATTCAGTTTGGATAATAGAAAAATGACCACAGAATTCTGGAAATTTCAGAGTGCTGACACTTGCTGTGCTCTTTGTCCTATCAACTAAGTTTCCCCTCTGTGAGCTTACATTGCAATTTTGCAATCAGAACTGATTTCTATATCGCATTCTCTTAGTGAAAAAAAATGTTAATTTCATATATAGTTTCCTCTGTCTTTGGGTTTCTGTGCCATATTCCTTTTACTGTTCCCTTGAAATAGTTCTTACCTTTCACTTCTTCTCCCCTAATGGCTGAGCCTCCTTCAAGCTAGGCTTGTATTCAATTCCATTGCTTGTCACAAAAGGGGTATAAAGATATATATTAATATTTTTTTCTCAATAAGCACTTATTGCCTACTTACCACTACAAGTGGTAGGAAAGCCACTCTTCCCTGAGTGGTTATCTCTTCAATATAAATTTTATTCTCTTCACATTAAACAATAGATTCAGGACTACTTTTTCCCATTAACTGAATTTAAGAATACTATATTATGCTTCTGTTTCTCAAAGAATACCTCAGTCTATGTGAGATGATTGAAAGGAGTTGGAGGTGTCCAAATCTATGTAAAATGATTAATATTTAGACTAATAGTTGACAGGCCATCTGTTTTTTGTTTGTTTTTTTAATCTTCACCCGAGGATATTTTTCCTTTGATTTTTAGAGAGTGGAAGGAATGGAGGGAAGAGGAGAGAGAGAGAGAGAGAGAGAGAGAGAGAGAGAGAGAGAGAGAGAGAGAGACATACATCAATGTGAGAGAGACACATCAATTGGTTGCCTCCTGCACACACCCCAACCAGGACCAGGGATTGAACTTGCAACCCAGGTACATGCTGTTGACTGGGAGAGCTAAGGCACCTTTGTACTTATATGTCCTCTCATGGTTTGTTCAACTTGTTTTGGAAATAAATGTTTGCTATACTTTCTGTAAAGGCTTGAGGGCGGTGACCTGAGGTTACTCACCACCATGCCCGGCAAACACTTGGCAGGTAGAAGGCACTCAATAACTGTTTCCTGAATTGGATTGAATAGAGGAAAAGTTGAAGGCAGAAGTAGCCACGGAGCATTTCCCATGTGCCTGTCCTCTATTTCCACGTGTTTGTCTTTTAAACTTTCCCATAATTCGCTAACAATTCTGTAAAGTAAGTACCGCTCAGAATGATTCAGACAGAAAAGAATCAAAAATGGTTTTTCTTTACTCAGCACATCTTGTCTTCTAGTGTTCAAAATTATTCATCTGCTGAAATAAATGAATAGTTTTTTCTCAGCCGACTCACTTTAAACAAATATTACTATCAAAAGTAAACAAGAGAAGGGTGGTAAACGTCCTCTATTTCCACATGTGTTTGTCTTTTAAACTTTCCCATAATCCTCTAACAATTCTGTAAAGTAAGTGCCGCTCAGAATGATTCAGACAGAAAACAATCAAAAATGGTTTTTCTTTACTCGGCACATCTTGTCTTCTAGTGTTCAAAATTATTCATCTGCTCAAATAAATGAATAGTTTTTTCTCAGCCGACTCACTTTAAACAAATATTACCATCACAAGTAAACAAGAGAAGGGTGGTAAAGGCTTTGTGGGGTTTATAAAGAAACGATAATGGCAACATTTTATTGACTTCCCACGGAGAGGAAGGGAGAGGGAGAGAGAGTCAGAAATATCGATGAGAGAGAAACATCAATCAGCTGCCCCCGCACACTCCCCACTAGGGATGTGCCTGCAACCCAGGCACATGCCCTTGACCGAATTGAAACCTTGACCCTTCAGTCCGCAGGCCAACGTTCCATCCACTGAACCAAACCGGTCAGGGCAATAATGAAGCTCTTTAAAAAGAAAATCTGGAAATGCTAATGAAATATAAATTGGTGGTGTGTAGAAATAGATATTTGTGATTTGTGGTTACCCAAAACTTTAAAAATACTTTTTATTCATATTTTGATAGTTCATTGCATATCACATTGTTAATTGCCTATTTTTTTAAAAAAATATTTTTATTGATTTAAGAGAGGAAGGGAGAGGGAGAGAGAGATAGAAACGACAATGATGAAAGAGAAATCTGCATCCCCACACTGGGGATTGAACCTGCAATGCAAGCATGTGGCCTGACTGGGAATTGAACTGTGACCTCCTAATTCATAGGTGGACACTAAACCACTGAGTCACTCCGGGCAGTTAATTACCTTTCCCCAAATAAAATAAAACTTTCTGCTAGTGCGAGTGTGTGGATATGTAACTAATGTGTCACAAAGGGACATATCCTTGCCAGAGCCTGAATTGGATGAGAGCGTCATGGGAAATGAGAGGGGCCTCACTTCTTGCTGCTGGCATGGGTGGAGGCAGAGACCGGCCTCTGTCCCCTGCAGCAGCGGCAGCTCCCTCACTAGACCCGTTGTGCCCTGATGTTTAACAAATTATTTCTGGAAGCTCACCCTATGGCCTTTCTGCAATGCCACGAGAGTTCAAGCATCCTTTAATGAATCTACTGATGCTTAAAGTTGTGGAATAGACTATCTGTTGTCTGCAAATAAGAAAATTATGTATTACTTTAAAAATATTATATCTGGTGCGTTCACATACCCAGAAACCTGTACTGAATATTCATGGTGAATACTTATCGGTGATGATGAATATTATTAACATGCTTGCTAAAACGTAATTAAATAGGCTTTATTTTGCAAAATCTGTGCTTTTTATTTTCATCAATAGTAAAGTATATGCTCTGTACTTAAACAGACCTCCATCTTTGCTAACAAAGATGCATGCAGTGTAAGGGTTATTTTTTTCAGAATTCTGATTTTAAAACCTCACTTAGCTATGCCAAAAAAATGTGCTTTCTGAAATCCCTGTAAGGATGAATATATGCATAAGCCAAACATTTTCTTTTCCATATCTCTTTTGGAACAAGTTCAGAAACATTTCTGTAGTCAAATACATCTGTCAGTTTCTTGACTACAAAAGGCAAAATTTATGGATTTCACCAAATCATTGCACAGTAAAATAAAAAAGATAAAGTAACCATAAAGTATGAAATGGTCTTTTATCAGTTTAGTGCTCCATTATTCTTTGTCTTCAAATTTTTACTATCTACAAAAGAAGGATTTACTATTAAACAGTTATTTTTTTTCTATAACATCTAAGAGTGGGAGATCATATGACAAAATCAATATTTTTAATATCATATTGCTCATCTTGCTGTCCCAACAAACTGAATTGCTTAAATTGTATTCTTTCTTTCTTTATTAGAATCATAAAGAGCTTAAGTTTTATTGGTTTATACGCAAGATTGAAACATCTTCCTGACATTTTTTCCTCCATACCTCAAGGGCCCATAATTAAATTGATTAAACCCATATGATGCATTCTCATTATTGATCCATGTTTGGCCTTCCTTTAATTATTCCTTATTCATTTGTTTTTCTATGATAATATTGGAGGCCTGGTGCATGAAAATTCATGCACTCGTTGGGGGGGGAGGGGAGGGGATTCTCTCAGCCTGGCCTGCGCCCTCTCACAGACCAGGAGCCCGCGGGGGATGTCTGCCTCTGTAGGAGGTGACCTGTGAGCTGATTAGGGTCTCCCTAGCTCTGCCTCCCCCGCCCGCCATCACCCCTCCACCACTGCCAGTTGCCGCTGCCTCCTGATCGCCATCCCTCCCCCTGCCCACTGGCTTCCACCTTGGCTGCCTGGCGCTGCCCGTTTGCCAGCCCCACCCCCCACCAACCAGTCGTTCTGTCATTTGGTTGATTTTTATATTAGGCTTTTATTATATAGGGTAATGGATATCTTTGACACCTTCCAGCTATGGTTTAGGTTTTCCATATGTATATACTATGCACTCTGAAGAATATCAAACTACTATGGGAGATGAAACAGAAGCAGGAGGTATAGCTTTAGTCTTTCAGTGAATCACTCAGTCTTTATAGAGAAAGAACATTCTCACCATTAAATAGAAAGACTTTTCTAGGAGGTCTGATCTGGTAATAAAAATACTAGTTAGTATAGCACTTCTGGTGAAGTTATTGTTTTCACAAATTAGAACTGCTAAAATCTTAGAAGAATATTAAATTAGCAGGTAAATTATTTAAAACCAAGGCTAAGTTAAGTTATATAAGTCATGTTTGCTCTACCATCTGTGTATACACTTGGTGTGCTTTTTACAGATGACACCTGAACCTAGGCCAGCAGATGGAAGAAGTATGAATATCACGCTGTTCACTTATCCCCAAGTATGATTAAGTTGCAGGTCACTCTTTAGAAACCCTAACTGGTGTAGTAGGTAGGGGAGCCTGAACAGGGACAAAACTGAATATCACTGAAATAAATACATATAGAGAATTCTAATAACCTCATACTTTGGAGAGCCTATTAACACTTTTGATTTAGTTAGTTTATATAGAACACAAATGACTACTTATTGGAAATAATAGGAAGAAAAATTTCCTGTTTTGATGGCATTCTTAGAATGAAAAGAGAATATCATGGAGTAAGTATACAGGGAAAAAGAACATTTATAAGAATTTACCCTAGGTGAAATTAAGCATCATACAATAATCCTATCAATATATTGCCCATATTCATATTTTCATATGTGCCCCTTTAACTCATTTTCATTATTTTATTTTTTTTAAATATATTTTATTGATTTTTTACAGAGAGGAAGGGAGAGGGATAGAGAGTTAGAAACATCGATGAGAGAGAAACATCCATCAGCTGCCTCCTGCACGCTGCCTACTGGGGATGTGCCCGCAACCAAGGTACATGCCCTTGACCGGAATTGAACCTGGGACCTTTCAGTCCGAAGGCCGACACTCTATCCACTGAGCCAAACCAGTTAGGGCTCATCTTCATTATTTATAGATATTTGTTAGCTTTCCTTGAGCTAGAAGACTTTTCTAGGAGGTCTGATCTGGCTGGAGTGATGTTAGATGTAGATGGCTTTGACATTTGGAGTTATATCAGCTATAACAAGCAGCAGGCATTAGGGGTCTTCATATTAATACCAGCTGATATTAAAACTAATAGTAAATGCTTTAAAAGAAAGTGTACACTTGCACACAAGCTAGCCAAAGGCAAACGGTAATCATTCTTTTTTGTTGTTGTTACATCTCTGTACTTGTCTACTGAGGCTTCCGTAACAGAATGCTATAGACAAGGTGGCTTAAACAACAGGCATTTATCTTTTCATGATTCTGGAGGCTGCAAGTCCAAGCTCAGGCGTGGGCAGGTTTGGTTTCTCCTGAGGCTCCTCTCACTGGTGTACAGGTGGCGGCCTTCTCCGGGCTTCCTCACGTAGCCTTTTTTCCTTGCTCATGTACCCCTGGTGTCTCCTCTTTTTATAAAGACATAAGTACAATAGGATTAGACTTTAGGTTCAGGCTTAATGATTTGATTTTAACTTATCACTTCAAGGCCATGTCTCAAAAAATTGTCACATTCTGAGGTACTGGGATTTAAATTTCAACATAAGAATCTTAGGAGGAATACAATTCAGCCCATAACAATCTTCATACTTAAAAGGTAATCCTCACCCAGACATATTATGAACCCTATACTCCAAAAAAGTTAGCAAACCTCTCTTTTTCTGATCAAGCCAATATTTTACTGTCTTCTCATTTTTGTAAAATATATTCTCTATTTTTCTCTGTCATAATTTTACTCATTTTAAAGACTCCACTGCTTCTTCTGGGAGCATTTTAGACAATCTGGTTAGCCCTAGCCAGATGGAGTTCCTAGTACTAGTCTTTTGTTTGTTGAACTCTTTTAGAACTTTTATAAATGCCATCTTCTATAGAAAGTGATGCGTGCTTTATTTTCTTTTTCATATTCTATTTTATAGAAGTTTTGTCTACTTATTCCCAAATGCCTACATTGCATGGTGCAGTGCCTTGCCTACAGTGGGTACTAAACATATTTTCTTGACTGGTTAAAATTTGATGTAAAATAATTGGTTATAAATTTTTTTCTATAGTTTGTTAGCATTTTTCATAATTTTTAAAATGTAAATCTAGGTAAGATTTACTATAAAAATCTCCAATAACTCACATTGCACTTTTAATGATTGCCTTGTTTAGAATTTTTGTGCATATTTAACATAACTCTCCCAGTATTTGATAGATAAGTATACGAAAAAGAGGGCAGCAAAGATAGAGATTTGGGTGGGGGAAAGAAGATGGCGGCAATATAGGCAGATGCGCCCCAGGTCGTGTCCCGGAGCTAATGGAGTGAGCAGCTGAAACTAATAACACCCACCCCTAATTGGCAAAAGGGCTCGGCTGGTGAGACGGTTTGCAGCCGGGAAGGGCAGAACTCTCCTGGAAAGGTAAAAAAAAACCAGGGACTTGGGCAGGAAAGTTTGCCAGACCTCTA
>NW_006294243.1:496390-514558 GCF_000327345.1 Myotis davidii
AAAAAAATAAAATAAAATAAAGATAGATATTTGGAGAGCCTATTAACATGTTTGATTTAATTAGTTTATATAGAACACAAATGCTTACTTTTTGGAAATAATATGAAGACAAATTTTCTGTTTTGATGGAATTCTTAGAATGAAAAGAGAATGCCGTGGAGTAAACATACAGGGAGAAAGAACATTTATACGGATTTACCCTAGGTGGGTAAAAGTGGTGGGTGAAAGACTTCAGAGTTTCCATTTTCTGTTTTGGAGATAGTAAGCAACTGTAGACCAAAGGCCATACAAAATGTGTACCATTCTTATATTTTTTATTTGGAACATCCTGTTTCCTTATAGAAATTTGTAGCAGAATCATTAAAATGAACAAAAGTCTGCATCTTTGTCTTTTGGAACAGCAATAAAAGGAGTTGGAATGTGCTGATGATGGTGCTTTGGAAAGTACAGCTATTCCCACAAGAAGGTTTTGGGGGAAATGGATGATCTCACCCCTTGAGAAGTTTAGAGAAGAATGGTTTTGGGGGCTCGCTCTAAAATACAAAGAAGATCAGAGGGACTTCTGAAGGGGTTACACTCTGTCATGCCACATGTGGGGTTCCCACAGACGGGTTTTGGTTTTGCTTTGTCTTTCCCTCCAGCGTGCAAAATAAGGAGCATTTCTATATTTCCTAGCTTTTGACTGCCCATTTAGGGTACTGGTCTTTGAACTTCTACACATGCATTCCCACAGATATTAAATTTATCTAGAGCACACACTGGATCTCAACTCAGAACAGATGGGGAAGGATGCTGTCTAAGAAAAGCAGAAATGACAGCATTACATTCTGGTTTAAATATTCTTAAGATAATTTATTGTGTTAATGCCATGACTGCGTCATCTTACTCCAATGGTAAGTGACTGCTGGGTAAATATGACCAGAATAGATGAGCAATATCATTCCATACTTGTTTTCTGGACAGCAATAAAGTAAAAGATAGAAATGGAAAGAGATTAAAAAGCAGGGGAAAGAAAGAAAGACCTTTCCCTGGAGAGTCATATTTAGTAGTGCCGGTGGGGCCAAGAATGGTCTGGGTAAGTGCATATAGGAATCTGTCTATTTAAACTCCGGCAGGCCTTGTGAGCAAGCAACTGGAAAGAACATTGTCAAAATTATATTTTCTTATCTTTGAGTCTTGGTGATTAAAACAAACAAACATACAAACAAAAATCCAAAATGTAGCACTAACTGTAGAAATGATAAATTGACCTGTATTGAATTTTAAAAAAATGGCAAACAATATTGTAAGGAAATTATCAAGAATATAGCCCTTAGAGGTCCATGCTAGATTGAATCAGTTCTGGTTAATTCAATGATGGATACAAAGCCCTTCATGAGTAGCTCCTGTAGAACCCTAAAACAAAACAAAACAAAACAAAACAAAACAGCACAAAACAAAACAAAACAAACAAAACAAAACAAAACAAAAGACACCTACTAAGAAGGGGTCCTGGTGGCTAACTGGGCTCATATTTTAAAAAACAGCCTACCAGCCATTTCTGCATAGGATCCTGTCACACAAATTGCACTTCTTGGAGAAGCCAGCTCTGGATTGCCAGCCCTTATAAAGGAGTTCCTCATAAAGGCTTTCTGCATCCAATCAGAGTTGGGCAGCTCTTTTCTGACCAATCAGGACAATGTCTTTTGGACCAATCAAGCTGCAAGGATTTGGAATGTCATTTGCATGAGGATGGGCCAATCAGGGACCTGCGGTTGGTATTCCTGTCCATATAAGTCAGCTTTCCTCTAGCTCCAGGACCACACTTTTCCTTTCCACCCAACATCAAAGGCTACATTTCCCTGCCTGACCTTTGATGGAAAGACCAGTGATTTACAATCCCTTCATGGCTGTCATAGATTTCAAATTATCAGAATATCCTGCATGTTCTCTGAAATTCTTTCTTGGTATCTGTGGTCATGGTACACTGAGTTAGTAAAAACTAAGGGCACATTTTAAATTAACGGTATGGTAAAATAAAGTGGAATTCTGATTTCCTGCATTTTGCACCATGAGTGGAAACATTTGCACCATGTGATGAAAGCAAATGTGGCCACTACAGTTGTCTTAGATCAGTGACTGCTTCTCAAACTTGAACATGACACCAATAACCTGGAGAATATTAATAAAATTCTGATTCTGACTCACTAAGTCTAAGATGAAATTATGAATTTTTAACAAGTTCCAGATGATGCTGTTGATGGTTCAAATGAGCAAGGAGCTCCTAAGGCCTTTGTCACCTAAGGCATCCTTGTATCAAACTTTTCTAATGAGTTTCCACATGGTTTGAAATTTTAACAAATTATTTTTGAAGAACATTTGAAAAATCTAAAGTCTTTAAGTTGTGTGTGTGTGTGTGTGTGTGACAATAGGTGCAATATGGCATTTTAATCTTCATTTGTATAAATATGGAATGACATCAGAGAAAGACAGCTTGCCCGGCTGGAATGGCTCGGTGGATTGAGCATGGTACTATGCACCAAGAGGTCACTGGTTCACTTCCTGGTGAGGACACATGACCTGGTTTCAGGCTTGATCTCTAGTAGTGGGAGTGTAGGAGAAAGCTGACTGATGTTTCTCTCTCATTGATATTTCTCTCTCTCTCTTTTCCTCTCTATCTAAAATCAATAAAATATATATATATATAAGGACAGTTGATTGTAAGGCAGAAAACTCAAGATCTGTTCTCAGCATTTCCATTCATTCTTTGTGTGACCTTGAGAAAAATACTTAAAGTTTCTTGGTTTCAGAATGACAGTGGGCACACTCCACCAGTCTCTCTAATCCTGAACATCTCAATTTCAATCCCATGAAGTATTTTCTGATAAAGTCGTCTCTTTTAAAGTTGTAGGGAACAGCTATAGGGTTAAGCCTCGGACTGACCTGTTGGCAAAGCCACAAACAAGTCCCAGCTTAGAGGGCACAGTCCTCTTAGCATAATTAGGCTTGACCTTATGACGCTCCCTAGATCTTATCTAGGTAGCTAATGGGCTGAGGGAGGTGCAGCAAGTGCTGCCAAAACAAGTGAAACTCACAAGAACTTTGTAACTATGGTGACCACTACCTTGTTTACCTCTGGCTATAAAATAAAGGCTCAGCTTGCCTCTGGATCTCTCTCTCTGTGGCCTCAGCCAGGCACAGGAAGATCCACCTACACCCAGCTTATTCTCTCTGTCTGCCTTTTCTACAAATTTGCCAACCTGTGCCCCCCCAGCCCCCCCAAGCTCCCAGCCTCATCGAACCCTTGGCTGTGCTGGCACTCCACAAAAGTAACCAAAATTACTAAGAATGCAAAGCACAGACATTTGACATCTCCTATTTCTGTTTTAAAAAATATTTATAGAACTCTTTCCTTTGATGATGTGAAAATTTACTTGACATAATCAAACATGTTTTAATAAAATGTCGTTGGAAATAGTGAGAGTGTCTAATGAAGTGGGAACTGATTCTGTGTCATGTTTTAATATAATTTTTAAGAACCTTGGGATAATATCTATAATGTATTATTATTAAATTCTTGAGATTATAAAGTAAATATTAAATCAGTAAATATTAATTCATTTTATTATATATAGGCATCAACATTTCCTGCAATGGAAATATCTTGGAAATAATTTTAAAAGCCTATGAGAGATTAATTTAATATGTATATATTTATTTGTCATTTGTTTTAGTACAAATACTTAAGCTATTAAGAGAAAACTCAAACTCAAATTATCTACTTATATATTTTTTCAAAAATTGGCTACCAATTGATTGGTAGAGTATCTCTCTCTATATAAAAACAAACAAACAAAAAAATCCAGTGCTATTTTCAAAGTTTTATGAATACCATAATTTTTCCCCAATTAGAAAAAGTAATCTTACAAACTCTAAGAATTAAAGAAAATCCAAAGTATCAAGTACTTTGAAGTAAGAGAGACATAAGCCATACTAGAATTGCCTTTAATTATCCCTAATTCCTCATCTATCTGAAGATTTATTTCTGTAATTGTCTTTTGGAGGTTATCCCAATTTGTTCAATGAAAAGCCATCATAAATGTTTGAAATAGGGATAATAAAAGATATTCCCAGCACAGTGTCAATTGAAGGAGTCATTATACTTAAAACGAAATGACA
Organism: Myotis davidii; assembly: GCF_000327345.1. Lineage (NCBI taxonomy): Eukaryota > Metazoa > Chordata > Mammalia > Chiroptera > Vespertilionidae > Myotis > Myotis davidii. The sequence goes on from NW_006294243.1 coordinate 500,549, forward strand.
GGATAATTAAATGTAATAATTATAATCTAAATTCTAAATATGACTTGGAAATAAAAAATCTTAGATAACAGATAACATTACGAATGAAATATGTAACATGATTGATTACAATGTATGTTTGTATATTAACTCAACAATCATAAATATATATAAATATTTGATAAATTTGTTTCAAGAGAATCAACAATTAACAAAGATGTTGGTGAGATAATAACACCTTATGTTTTCAAGGGCTATTTTAAAGACATGATGCAATGTGTAATAGGTATTTTTTAAAACATGAGGGATGACCTGTTAAATTGACTACTAATCTAAAATATATATATATATATTTTAATTTCTTTATTGGTTAAGGTATTACAAATGTGTCCTCATCCTCTCATTGAAATATTACATACATTAAAATATTGCATACATTGAAATATTACATACATTAAAATGTTACAACATTATATTATCATATTATTCCTTTATAGCCAAATTCCTTCAAAATTATTTCTGGAAGCTCGATATAACTCATACTTATAGTAGATTTTTGCAAGTTATACAATTATAACACATTTCTTGCCCTCAGTGGTTGGAGCATTGACCCAGTCAAGATTGCATTCCTTGGTTGCAGGCTCGGTCTCCAGCCCAGGTCAGGGCACCTGTGGGAAGCAACCGATCGATGCGTTTCTCTCATGATAATGTTTCTCTTTTTCTGTCTCCCTCTCTTCCACTATCTCTGGCTCAGTTCCACTTTGGATCTCTCTCTTAAGACGTTCCACAAAAGCCTAGACATTTAGCAATTTGCCATCTCATTTAGTTGACTGAGATATTTAGTCTTGAGTAAAAATTTAATAACAATTATTGTGCTCACAAAGTTTGTTATATACAAGACAGCCTAGGAAGTCTCATAATGGAGACAAATATCTGAAAAACCAAGATTAATAAGGTTTTCAAGAACATAAGATGGATTATCTAAGTGATTTACTTGAACATTTCAAGAATAAATAGAACTTCAAGTGGTTTTAAATACTTTCACCATCTGTTTAACTAAAAGTCATTCTGTTGCTAATTCCATTTTTGCTGTTTGTTTCACCTTGAGGATGATACAATTTTAGAAATAAGATTTTGCTCTATCAAAATATAAATTCCAAGCTTCTTTTAGATTTAATTATTCTACAGATAGAAAATAGAATATTCTTTATAGTGCACTGATGGTTAAATTTCCATTTTCTTGGGCACATTAGGAGCCTGAACATTTAGATTATAAAAATTAAATTATATACTTTTATCCTCTTTTTCTATTTCAAAATCAAGGAGAAAAACAGTGCAAAATTGAGGTCTTTTACGATGAACTTTTAGATGATTCATTTATGAAATTATTCTCTATCTCTGAGAGAATTGTTAATTTCTCTCTCTCTCTCTCTCTCTCTCTTTCTGGAAGAGAAGACTTTCCCAAGAGAAGCAAAAACAAGAAGCTAAACTTTCCTTTCAAAAGAGTCAGGATCACGTAGACTTGAGTCATTAGGAAACTGGGTTGAGAGTGAAATGGGGGTTTCAGTTCCAATATTCCAATATGACTTGCCTTGTTAGGAAGAGCCCAATGCGGGTTTGAAGTAAACTAGAAGTTTTGCAGGATGGCTGGTGTTTGTACTGGAAACCTATCCCCAGTCAATGGGGATGGCCTTGTGGTGGTGGGCTATGGCACCTCACATGGTTTCTCAGATCCAGTAATGCTTTGAAGGTCCAAACCCCTCTCCCAGAACAGCGTAAACTTTTCACCTTTTCATCATTAAGTTACTGATAGCTATGATGAGCTAGTAAAGCTTAATAATAAGCTGTCAGAAATAATTTTTTAGTAAATAGCAAAGGGTTTACTGGCTTCTGATTTCAAATAAGTGATTCTGTCCAAAAAGTTGCCTATCTCTTGATGCCTAGAATCATGTCATCTGGAAAGGAGTACCTTTTATTTCATGGCTCAAGTAACATTTTAAGTGACACTACCTCAGAGTATGTTTAATTCATTTAATATTTAATTCGTAAGGTACATGTTGTGGCTGATTAATATCAGATCCATTCTTTAGAACAGCTTTGGCAGGAAAAGGAGGAAGACAGAAAGCCACTCTGTGTCAGGGAGCAGAGAGACATCCTCCAAGTGTTTTTTGCTGAAAAACTTCTGTCCTGTGTAAATCAATATGGCGGCACTCTTGCTGATGGTCTCTTCTTTATCTCAAACCACCTGGTACTCAGTATCCTAATAACAGATTTAACGCCAGGAGGCATTGGCAAATTATGATATTTTAATGAGATTTCACATAGAACAGAAGAGCAAAAGTTAATATGCTTCTCTCAGGATCATAAATCTTTGTCTCGAGTTTAGCAGCCACCTCATCTTTCCTTTTTTACCTCACACAGAGTCTACAATCTTTTCTCTGGTCCTGAGTGATTCTGTTCTGCCCTCACCTTACATTGTCCACTCAGCCGGTCATAGGCTATTAGTAACCTTGCTCCACTCAGGGATCATCAATTATCAGTTCATCAAGGATCATAAGTTGTACTCAGTAGGAGATTTTGTTCTGATTTCCAGAGATTATGGTGGGCACAATGGTCCCCCATAGATGTCCACATCCTCATCACCAGAACCTGGGAATGTGGTATGTGACGTGGTAAGGGGGAATTAAGGTTGAGTTAAAAGTTGGAATCAGGTGGATTTGAAGATGGAAAGAGCTACTATGAGCCATTGAATACAGACAGCCTCTAGGAGCTGGAGAAGCAAGAAAAACAAACCCTCCCCTAAAGCTTCATAAAAGGTATGCAGCCATGCTAACAGCTTGATTTTAGCCCAGTGACACCCATACTTCTGGTCTCCAGGACTGAAGATAATAAATGTGCGCTCTTTTAAGCCACTAAATTTGTCATAGAAGCAGTAGAAAACAGATAGAGAAGGTTTCAGTTTCTTCTTTCTTTCTTCCTTTCTTCTCTCTCTCTCTCTCTCTCTCTCTCTCTCTCCCTTCCTTCCTTCCTTCCTTCCTAAAATTAATAAAAAAAAATCTTCCTGTGAGGATTAGAAAACAATAATGATAACAATTCTCTCTCTCTCTCTCTCTCTTTTTCTTTCTTTCTTTTGACAGAGAGAGAATCAATCAACTGCTTCCTGCATGCCTCCTACCGGGGATTGAACCTGAAATCCCCCAGGCATGTGTCCTGAACAAGACTCTAACCAGTGACCTGTAGGTACATGGGATGATGCCCAACCAACTGAACCACACTGTCCAGGGGTTTATTTATTTTCCTCCTGCCCATGGACCTTCCAAATTTATAAAGTACATTGAAGTAAAAAAAAAAAAGTCATGGGTATGAGGCCCCAATGTCTCACCTCCAACCCCTGCTTTGCTAAACTACCTATACTTTACCTATTTCTCTCTCTCCCTTAGGAGGAGCCTTCTGCCTATCAAAAGCCCTCATTCTCAGTCTTCTGGCTGACCCCTTCCCCCAGATTAGAGATACCTTGAGGTGAAGGCAGATACTGAAAGTTCTCTAGCCCCAGGTCAGGTAGCTTGGTTGTAAAGCATCATCTCGATATGCCAAGGTTGCAGGTTCACTCTCCAGTAAGGCACCTACAAGAAGCAATCAATGAATGCATAAATAAGTGAGATAAGAAATTGATGTTTCGCTCTCACCCTCTCTCTCTCTCTCTCTCTCTCTCTCAAAATCAATAAATAGAAAAACATTAAAAAATGTTCTTTCATTTCGAGGACCAGCTCTTTAGTTCTCATTACTTCATCAGCTCTCCAACACCTTTGAGTAGTTGGTGCTGTGTTGTATTGACTTCGAAGTTGTTTACTAGTACACTCTGGAGACAGAAGCCCCCTTCTGAGCCTTTTGTCTCATCTTGTTTCATCGTAAATGGACTTTTTATAATACATATTTGAGTATACTTCTATTTATTCTGGGTGTTTCACAGAAATATTTACTATATCCTTATTTGCGTTTATAATACCATATATCTTTTTTGTTTTCAATTCTTTGGTTTTCCTTCACCACAGTAATGTTATTTTCTCCATTAACATATTTGGTCTTTATTGTTTCAAGTACAAAATTTAAATTTTCCATTGCATTATTTTCAATGAAATTATGAAATTCACATTAAAATATGAAGCATGAGTATGAGGCTGAGAACTAAAGGACTGTTAGATGATGGATATGACTACAATAATTTTCAAGTAGAGGTATGAAATCAGATTAGATGTAAATATATATTTTTTTCTTATTGGACTTTATTATTTCCAAGGTTCCATTTTTACCTTGTTTCATAAAATTCTTCTAACATTTAACAATATTTAGTGTCAGTTTACTTCAACAGTGATTGTTACAGAGCTTATAAACTCAGATTTTAGGATCTTATCAGTTTATTTGACACGTAACACCTTATAAAGTGTCAATATTGGTGATGAAGTCCTTCAGTTAGGAATGGGAGGGTCTGTGGGAGGAGCTCTCACACCCTATTTTCTCTTAAAAGCCCTGCAGGGAACACTATGTTTACAACCAAGCTCTGTAGCATTGAGCCTCCCTTAACTTTCTTTTCCTCTGTAAAAAGGGGGCTTTCTGTTTCTTCTTGTGCCCTGTGTGCACGTGGCTCACTACAGCTGCACATACTGGATTGTAATTCTTTCTTTCCCCCCAAATAAATCCTTTTTGGTGATGGAATACCTAGCAGATTTTTGTTTACTGTCAATAAAAATTGAAAATGAGAAAACAATTCCCAATTCAATTGTCAGATCCAATTGAACATAATATCCCATGCCAACCCACACTATAATTTCCTTTCCCAAATTTATTTAGAACTTTATGCAGGAAGGGCCATGTAACAGGAGGTACTTGGTAAGCATGAACACTCTGATAAAGTTCTGAGAGTGCTAGGAACAAACAGCCGTTTCAGTCATCTTGTGCTGTATGGCAAGCTTTCTGGTCTTTATTGTATGTTAAACAAGATATATCCTGTGTGAGTAAGTTGGATTTGATGGGCAACTCACACATTCATTGAAAATGATAAAATGAATTACATAATAAAATATACTGCGGAGGGAAGTAGCTAGAATTTTCTATTCTACGTCTTCGAATTTAACTATAGCAGCTTTTAAACCAGCCTCAGCAAGTGGCCTTTTGGTTGTTTACAGTCCTTCTTTATATGCTTTTGTAAGCTTTTGGAATCATTTACTAAGTTTAATTATTCCTTACAACAGGGGATCAGTGTTACCACCAACCTGCTGCAGGCTTAAGTGTTCTGTTCCAAGTTATATGAGGTGGAAGAGAGGATTATGAATTCTTTCATTTAAGGTGAACAGAGTAGAAGGGATTAATTATTGTGACTATCACTTTATAGTGTTGCATTGCTTATAGTATCTTTTCATGTGTTTCAAAGTTATAAAATTTCTTTGTGTCATTGAATTAACTGATTTACTTAGTTTGTAAATAGGGATGTCATTCTTTTGGCACTGAAATATTAAGAAAACATCATTGTCATTCAGCTACGCCCTAGATTTTATATGGGAGTATCCTGAAGAAATACTCAGAAAGAGTTACCGTTGTGCCAGATCATTTCTACAACTCTCTGCCCTAAGAAGATAGAAGTATTTCCCTTCTGCCCCACCCCGAAAAGAAACATTTGGTCCTAGATTATTCCATCAGAATTTGCCTTTACCTAATGTTTCTCATTTTATCAGCCACTTCAGAAGTGGCTAATATCATAAAGTTACCAGCTATAATAAGAATAAAGAGCTAATATTCTAATTAGACCAGATGGCTGAATGACCTTCTGGAATGACCAGTGAGAGGGGAGGGGGGCCACGGGGCCATGAGGGAGGTGGGGCTGTGAGGGCCGAGCCCCTTGCATGAATTTCGTGCACCGGGCCTCTAGTTCCATATAATACAGTATTAAAACTCTTAGATAACAATCAATTTTTAAAGTTTTAGATATGTGTAGGGTTTAGTTCTTTTTTTATATATTTTATTGATTTTTTTACAGAGAAGAAGGGAGAGGGATAGAGAGCCAGAAACATTGATGAAAGAGATTGATCAGCTGCCTCCTGCACACCCCCCACTGGGGATGTGCCCACAACCAAGGTACATGCCCTTGACTGGAATCGAACCTGGAACCCTTCAGTCCGCAGGCCAACGCTCTATCCACTGAGCCAAACCGGTTCGGTGGGTTTAGTTCTTATCATAAAACAGAGTATTGTAATAAAATAATACTTTATAGATTCTTACCTTAAATAAAAACATGTGATCATTTCTTGAGACTTCATTAAAAAAGTACTTTATTTTACTTCCAAGGTTTTATGACAATTTTTCAAAATAACTTTCTTCTGTTTCCTCCTCTGAAGAATGACTTTAAACTCTCCACTCCATTATGATTTTAAGTCATATTTTATTCATCAGGATATCTTGTTGAATTCTGCTATCTACATATTTTACTTTAGCCTGGTAGACCTAGTTGAATTTCAAGAGAAAAGGAAAAGCATAGAGAATTGAAATCCCTCCAGTAGAGGAAAAAATAATGATGGGCAGACTTCAGTCTAGGTATCTCTTCATCTCTATCCAGAGTACAGTCAAGAATTCCCACTTACACTGGAACAGGCAGTAACCCATAGCAGCATCTTGGGATTTTTGAAAGAAAGAATCTTAAAGGTGATCAGAACTAAATTTACCTTCTCCACTCCAAACGTATCTAACTAATTACATACAGAACAAGAAGACCCCATGGGAACATTTGACTCAACTTATTCAAGGTCAATTTTATCATTGTTTCCAATATCTTCACATTTCTCATCCTTTGCAGAGTCTCTGTAGTCCTCCCATTTGTTTGAGCACCACTACCAGTGCAGAGACTTGAGGGTCCTTTTTTCATGACCCCTCTCACTCATACTTTCTATATACTAGTCAACAAGACCCGAATAGCCTACTTTCTTAATTTCTTTCCAATACATTTTCTTTCCTCCTTCATGCAACTTGTTGGGCCTTTTTAAAAGTCTTCTCAACATATTTAAATGATAGGTTTAATAAGATGTGGACTCTTTATTTGGGTTCTTATACCCCCCCCCCTTAGTAAAATCAATGACAGTCTTTAACATATTAGCAATCTTTTGCATTTTCCCATCTTTAAAAACACATACTGGTTCTCTTTGAAAGAGTTTTCTAGTGTAAGAAATATTTATGCTCCTATGCAATTTATTTGAGTATAGGCCCCCTGAACCCCTCATTCTAGGGATTACTCACCAGTAACTCTGAGCAAACCTCTCACTTGAGGGGGTTTGGTTCACCCAATCTGCTATCTCTGTGGTTGTACCACACCTGCACAAACAGACGAATGAAAGCCACAGCACACTGAATGGAAGGACAGAGGCTTAACCTTTTTGTCCTTTTTGTAAAGCTATGCCAGAGTAGCAACAGCTACTGGCTAAAAAATAGCTACACTTAACCACAGATACCTCACTTTCATATCATTGTGTCCTTTTGTCTAATCTCATGAGATCACTTTTAAAAAAAGCATGCTGGGTAGTTATTGCCCTTTTTCAGAACTCTAAAGATAAAAATTTGAAACTGTTTGGCTTGGTGGAAAGGATTTAAAGCCCAGCTCTCAGCAACCATTGGCATGTAGCAAAGAACTTGTGCCCACTCCATTTAGTGTTGGTCATAAATAAGAGGTAAGAGTCCATATTTAACTCCTGAGAAGTCTTTGGGTGGCCAGTCCTGTGCTTCTCTCACAAACACCTCTGAAGTGCCTTAGGACATAAACTAGTTTCACTCAAGCTAGAACTTAACCTGTTTCCCTTTAGGATGCTGGCAGAACATCATGCTTCTGTCTGGTAGGGACCCCATAACTCTGAGCAGAGGAATATTGGATAATTCCAGCACAGACTGCATTAGAATCTGCTCTGTAGAAGCCATGACAAGCCTCCTCCACCAGCGGCAACACTGTCACAGTGGATGTCCAGCACACAAGTGACAGCAAACAGGTACTGGCAAGTCTATATGGAAGCTGAGAGTAACCGTGTAAACACAGACATAGATTAATCTTCCCCTTGGCATCTATTTGACAGAATTTTAGTGAAGATTATGTTGAGGTGCATTTTGAAAATAATCCTATATAATAAACCCTAATATGCAAATCGACTGAACACTGAACTACCCATGGTACCACCAGTTGCTATGATGCTCAATGCAGGAGCTGCCCCCAGCATGGAGGCCCCAACTGGAGGCAGTGGGCAGGGCACGTAAGCAGGCAGCACCAGGCCACCAGCCAAGGCGGATACCCACCAGTCACCCTGCAGATAGGCCCTAATCGCCAGCCAGGCCTATGGAATCTATCTGTGCATGAATTTCATGCACCAGGCCTCTAGTTTGGTATAAGATGTAGATTAAGTGAACCTTGTTATTCCTGTGCCTAGTATATAATAAATGTTTAGAAACTTATTATTATGTGGTTGTTGGGAGTATTTTTCTTGTACACAATTTTATGGAAATGTATTCTTCGTTTCCCTAGGACAACATTCTTGCCAGAATCTTCCTTGGTATTTTATGCAAACAGATTACTGCATATTCCATTCACTGTGGAATGAAGTGAACTTACCTCCTCAAACTAAAGCACCTGTTAGGTCAGTTAACTTGTCAGTGCCTCTTTTTGTTCTTTGTAAAATGGGAATTAAAATAGTTGCCTTCTCACAAGATACTGTGCCAGATCATTGCTTGTTGTTTTTCCATTTACTCTTTTATGTGAATTCAAGAAACATTTTCTGAATGAATATGATGTGCCAGATGATGAGCTGGGCAATAGGGATAACAAGAACTAAACTCAGTGCTTGGCCTCAAAGGACAACAGATATGAAAACAACCTGAAGGTTGTATTGGTCTACAAATGTGAGGCAAGTAGTATTATGGAGTAGTAAGAGGTTATTTTAGTGGTTATAACCTCAAATACCTTGAACATGGTGGTTAATTTTAATTTAAAAATGAGTTAAGAATTAATTTAGTATGCAGAAGTATCTGAATTAATTTTTCTATGGACATATATTATTTTAAATGTAACAGTATGTGGAATAGAGTTTTACTCTTAAGCCTAAGTGTTTTTGTATAATTTATATATGAAAAATAAAGTAGTAATAAATTTGTGCCACTAAGTAATTTAAATTTACATAACACCTATTTAAATTATATATATATATGTATATATATAAATATAAATATAAATATATATATATATAATAACACATTGACTAATTGGTATTATTTTCATGAGAAAACATGATAATTTAAAGATATAAAGCTATTACTAAAATTTACCTAGGACTCTAAACTTGCTTTCAATATCCTTTAGAATGAATCAATATTTAGAATTTCTAACGCCATATGAATCTGCTATTAAATAAAATTTTGGATGCTACTCTTCATTATACAGCCCCATTGTTTGACTCATATGACATACATTTTGCTAATCTATGTAATAATGTTGTTGATTTTTAATCTGCAAAGTAAACTTAATAGTGAAGAAGGCTGTTTCATTCTTTATCACGTTTAGGGCATATTTCTGGGCTATCTGATATTACACCACTTGAAATAACTTCAACCACCAATTACATAGCAGCCTACACAAAAGACCTCAAAATAAAACCATGCATCTTAAGGTCTAATTTTTTAACACTAGTATTAAAATGATCTTTAACATGCTTATTATCTAACATTGAATCCCTATCACAAAGCCAATTATCTATCTCCATAAATGCATAGGTCATGCATGACCTCCCTTGAAATTGCCACGTGCACTGCTTCCTGAGCAGGAACTGCTCATCTGATGCATTCACGGCACTCCTGCTGGTGTACATTTGAATTTTATATAAAGAGGAAAGAAGAGCCTGTATTCTGGCCTAGTGGTTCTTTAAAGGTAATGTTTTGGAAAAAAAAAGTTAGCAACATAAGCTTAGGCTATATGAACACTAATTTATAAAATAATAATCGAATTTCAATTTTCAGTAATAGACAATTTAGTGGCTTAAATTTTGGGCTGAAAATATTGATCTGAAGTAGTTTCTAATTTTAATGTTAGGATTTCTATTAAAGTGCTGAATCTTGTGTAGATCAATAGTTTTCTCAGATCTGTTCAGAAAGCACTTTTAGCTATTGAACAGTCATCTTATCCTAGTCCATTTGTGGGTGTTCCCTCAACCTTAGATCCTTCCAGTGCAGCACAAGCTGAATGTGTGATCAGAGAAAACCAAGCAATAATGGCCCCGAGCTTTAAACCTTTTGAAAACTGTCACCTTATATTTCCCTTAAAGTTTTTATTTCCAGATTTAAAAAACAAAATGCCTGTTTTTAGTTAAATCCAATTCAGTAAGTACTTGTTGAAAATATACTATATTCTTAGTCCTGTGTTGAATGTTGAAGGGGAAAATGACATGAAAATAATACTATACAAAAGGGGAATAATTACTCCTTTATGATTATAATTTCCACACCAGCCTTGAACTTGAAGTTAACAATTTTGTACCACTTTCTCTTTTTGCCTTGAACTATTTCATCTATTAAAAGGTCCAGTCTTTTCCTCAGTCTTTAATTTTACAGTCATTACTGGAGCCACTGTTGGCTTTGTATTCCACAGGCATTCTTTGATTTGTAGACCCTGATGATCTTATGTACTTTTTTTGCTCATTTGTTTCTTCGACTTTGTTCAATAGCTACTTTAATTTTTAAAACTAGGCTGAGTTGGAGAGAGAAACACCAAGAAATATGTTATTTCAAAAATATATAGAAGAAAGCCTTTTATCACATCACTTTTGGTGGGTTAGACATCTGGATTGAGTTTTATAGCTATAAAAATTCCTTATAAAATATAATGTAGCTGTATACTTTGTGGCTTATGATTACACCACTAAATAAAGAAAATGTAAATGTTACAAAGTCACCTTTGCTTTTAAAGTCATATGATGACTTTATTCAAACAACAAAAAAGATAATAACTGAAATACTTATACTAAATATTTGATTTAAAAACTAAAAAAAAGTCTTCAAAATTTAATCATTAAAGTTCAGTCTAGCAATCATGCATTTAGATTCTCTTTTGCCATAATTTGAAATTGACCTAAATAGATATGGATTTCTTAAAATGAAAAACATATGATGCAGCATAACTGTCCAACAGAATTTATTTTAACTCTTTGTAGACACTCCGTATGCTCATAAAGGTGAAACTGTATCAGCATTCTTTAATGGTAAGAATTACATTTCCCATATTTGTATCATACCCTGCCCAGTACTTTATTCTCTATAGGAAATGAGCTCTGACAGGGTAAGCAAGTCACACAACAAAATTAAATTGTGAGATCTAAATTACTGATGATTAAATAATTGGTAAAATCACCTTTTTTGTGTTAGCTATTTTCACACTTATCTGAGTAGAATAATGCAGAATTTTGTTTTGTTACATTAATATAGTAAATATAACAGCATTATAAGTTAGAAAGTAAGGCAGCGTTGTCCAAAATTTAAAATGTCCAGTAATCATGGACCTTTTCCCAACTAATTTTAAACATTATTTTTATAATTCATAGTGCGATCATGCTACATGGCAAACACCATGTATCCTTTGCTGTTATTCTTCATGGCAACCTTACAAGATGAGCACTGAAGTTCAGGATATTAATCTAAGGATACATATGCAGCCAAGTTTTTCTCTATTTGGTGAGGCCTTTTTGAATGTAGAAAGATACATTGTTTGAACTTATACAAATGCTCATGTGCAAAGCTTGGCTCCCCTGCTGCCTGAGACATAAACAGAGAAAGTGAAGTTGTACTGCTGGCCAGCCCAGCTTTTTCAAAGCTTCTAAAATCATCTCTATATATAAAACCTACCATGCAAATAGACCAAACAGTGGAACAACTGAACAACCTGTTGCTATGACGTGCACTGACCACCAGGGAATGCATGTGGAACATGGTGGGCATTGGCAGCAGGCAGCAGAGTGCTGAACATGGCGGACGTAGGCTGCAGCAGAATGGTGGAGCAGGTGAGCGGGACTACCAAACCAAGGCAGGGCGCTGGTTGCTGTCATCAGGGAAAGCCTCTGGTGGTTACTGAAAATTCTTTGCTCCTGCACACTGTGGTTCTGCCTGGCGCTTGCACCTGCTGCCGGTGCCTGCCCCGCTCACACCTGCAGCCAGCACTGGAGCTGCCACTCACACCCACTGCCCAGCATTGGTCCCAATTGCTTGGCGCCATCAGCAGGTGTGAGCAGCAGCTGAAGGTTCCAATAGCCCCTGAGGGTTTCTCTAGCTCCCTCTGCTCCTGAGGGGTGATCAGGGCAGCAGCTGCTATTTGCACCTACTGACGGTGCCAGCCCTGCTCACACCTGGTGCTGGCACTGGCCCCAATTGCTCCACGTGGTCAGTGGGTGTGAGCAGAGCTGGCACCATAAGTATGTGGGAGTGGTGCTGGTGGTAACGGGGCTGCAGGCAGAGAGGGGACCAGGGGCCACGGTGGGAGGGGCCGGGCAGGGGCACAGAGGATGGGCTGAGCCCTCCCCTGTGCCCACCGCAGCCTCATGGCCCACAGTTCCTTTCAAGGTGCACAAATTCGTGTACTGGGCCCCTAGTCTTATATAACAAAAGTCTAATATGCAAATCGACTGAACAGCGGAATGACTGGTTGTTATGATGCACACTGATCACCAGGGGGCAGATGCTTAAAGCAGGAGTCAGGCTCACTGCTGGCAAGCACAGCAGCCAAAGCCATCAGTCGGACATCCCCCGAGGGCTCCCAGACTGTGAGAGGGCACAGGCTTGGCTTAGGGACCACCCCTGAGTGCATGAATTTCAAGCACTGGGCCTCTAGCACAGAAATGATTTCAAATAATATCTATGATTACAAATAATATCATTGAAACTCTTAGTTTCCTTTAATATTACAGGAATAGTTTCAGAAAGTGTCAGGGACCTCTTGCTTTCCCTAAGAATATAGTAGAAAAATGTGCTTTTGAGTCTCTATTCTGCTTGTGGCATGTAGTATAGTTCTAGGTTCTATGAGGCATTTATATGCTAGTAGAGCCATTATGGCCAGTCCTCAACAAATTTATAGAAAAGTAATTTAAGAAAGTAAAAAATAAATATTAAACAAATACATAAAAAAGGCCTATGACATTACTATAAGAATTTAAATATTAATCTGGTAAGGGTAGCATCAGTTCTGCTGGATTATTCAAGAAAAAGTTTATATAAAACAATCCGATTCATAGATTAATAAACTTTTAGAAGTAGGACCAAAATCAGATACAATCTAATATGACTTTTCATTATAAAGATGAGCAAAACAGGACCAAAACAGTGAAGTAATTATCAAGATCACACGGAAGAAGCATATGACCTTTTCTTTGAGGTCACATTTTTTACTTTTCCTAGTCTGTAGATGTTTCTTAAAATTTCTTCAATTTCAAGGTTAAAGACTTTTAGTTTCACACATTGACACATATTGTTTAAATAGATGGAGAAAAGAAATGGGATAAGGAAGAAAAAGTAGAGGATGTTTGCAAAATCATGAATAAGAAACTGAAAACATTGATTTGAAAGGATATGTACACCTCTATGTTCATTGCATTGTTATTTACAATAGCCAAGATATGGAAGTAAGCAAGGTGTCCACCAGTAGATGAATGGGTAAAGAAGATGTGGTATATGCATAGAATGGAATATTACTCAGCCATAAAAGAGCATACAATCTTGTCATTTGCGATAATATGGATAGACCTAGAGGCTATTATGTTAAGTGAAATGATTTGGACAGAGAAAGACAAATATTATATGCTTTCACTTGTATGTGGAATCTAAAAACAAATGAGCCTGGCTGGTGTTGCTCAGTATTTGAGTGTTGACCCATGAACCATGAGATCACTGGTTTGATTCGTGGTCAGGGCACATGCCCAGGTTATAGGCTTGATTCCCCATTAAGGGGCATGCAGGAGGCAGCCAATCAATGATGTT
>NW_006294243.1:515504-519001 GCF_000327345.1 Myotis davidii
GGAGGCAGCCAATCAATGATGTTTCTCTCTCATTGATGTTTCTATTTGTCTATCTCTCTTTCTTCCCCTCTCTCTTAAATTCAATAAAAACATAAATTAAAACACACACACACACACACACACACACGCAAATGAAACAAAACAGACACAGAGAACAAACTGGTGGCTGTCAGAGGAGAGGTGTGTGGGGACATGGACAAAATAAGTGAAAAAGATTAAGAGAGAAAAACTTCCAATTATAAAATAAGTAAGTAACGGAAATGTAATATGCAACATAGGAAATACAGTCATAACATTGTAATAATTTTATATGGTGACAGATAATTACTAAACTTATTGTGATTTTCATTTCATAAGGTACATAAATGTCAAATCACTTTGTTGTATATCTGAAACCAATACAATATTGTATGTCAACCATACCGCATTAAATTTTTATTTTTTAAATCTAGGAAAGAAAAAGAAAAAATCGAAAGTGTCAGATGAGTTTTGTAGTATTATACTAAAACTAGGGGCCCAGTAGGGGAGGCCGGGGGATTGTTAAGGGCAGGAAAAAAAGGAGACATATGTAATGCTCTTTGTAATACTTTAAGCAATAAAACAATTAAAAAAATAACAACAAACAAAAACACACACACAAAAAAAAAACTAGGGGCACAGTGCATGAATTCGTGTACCTTGAAAGGAACTGTGGACTGAGAGGCTGCAGTGGGCACAGGAGCAGGTCTCAGCCCCTCCTGCTGTGGCCCCTGGTCCTCTTTCTTCTGGAAATCCCACTCCCACTGCCACTGCTCCCATGCACTGAAGGCGCTGTCCCCGCTCACACCCACTGATGGCGGGGAGTGATTGGGGCCAGCGCCAACAATGGGTGCCAGCGAGATCAGCACCATCAGTGGGTGAGAGCGGCGGCCGCTACCCCCATCGCCCCTCAGGGGGAGGTGGAGAAGCCCTGAGGGGCAATTGTGCCGGCAGCTGCCGCTTGCACCTGCTGACAGCGCTAAGCGATCGGGACCGGCACCGGGCGCTGGCAGCAGGTGTGAGTGGCAGCTCTGGCGCTGGCAGTGGGTGCGAGCGGGACCGGCACCAATAGCAGGTTCAAGCCTCGGACTAATGAAAGGACAGGGTCCTCTCATTGCCACGTGCAAGTCCCAGCTGGAGGGCAGGGCCCTCCCAGCACAATCACAGCCAACGGTTGTGGTTGTAAGCTTGAACCTATGGTCCGAACATGTAACCCCACATGCCTTGTGATAGAGTTCAGGTGCATGTAGTTAAGTGAGGTTGAAACTCACGAGAATGCTGTAAACAATGTGATCATGCCCCTACTTTGCCTCGTGGCATCTGCTATAAAGTAAAGACACGGCTTGTGGGCGCTGGCACTGTCTCCTAGACAGGGAGCAGCGTCCCACCCAGACCCAGCTTTCATTCTCATTTTGTCTTTTCTCAATCCTTTCACACACACCACCACCACCCCACTCCCCCACCCCCGCCCTCAGGATCACCCTTGGCTGTGCTGGTGCGGCCCACATGATGAGACAAATTTCTCAAAAATACGTTTTTTTCCCTAAAAACTTGATTAAAAAAATAAAGGAAAGTGAATAGGTAGGGTGAGCGTCTGGAGACCCTCTGGTCTGGCTGAGGGCGGTGTGTGGCTACAAGGCCTCCTCCAGTGCAGCAGCGGCACCTGCTGTGGCTGTGGCCGGTTCTCGACATGGCATCTAAGACTATTGCGTACAGGTCCTATTACATTTGGACTATAATGCATGTGATGGTGACAGTTCACAAAGGCATTTCTCTGTGAATACATAAATCAGAAGGGAGAGGGGGGCGATTCTGGGCTCCCCAAGGTCCCCTCTGTCTCTGGTTAGATACAATTGCTATTCATATTTGTTAAATTGTGCCAAGGAGGACACATGGTGAGGAATGAACATAGACCTCCTTTGCCTTTGAGAAGCGTATCCTCAAAAATAACCTGTTTTGGAGTTTTGAGTGGGAAAGCACCCTTTTCTGCCACCGTCGGAAGCATCGTGCAGGTGTTTAAGATGCCTCCGAAGAGAAAGGTGTGGCCTTGTCTTCACCCGACCCCCGTCCCCGCCCTGTGGGGCCACAGCAAAGGCCGTGTCCTGGGGAACATGCCTGAGCCACCCATCTCTCCAGATGCCCAAGATCTGAGCACCTTCTTGGTCATTTAAGAAAACAATAAGCAAGACTCCACCTCATCGTCTCCTCAGCAAAGGAGCTGCTGAGGGACAACTTTGCAGAGTATCCTCTTGCACTCCAGAACCCCTCGGGTGGATGTTGGACTGCCGACCAATGCCTGCAGACCAGGCTGAGGGACCCCACCTGCCAGAGGGACCCTGCTCACTCCACAGACGCCCTTCGAGCCACGGCACCACCCCATGTGCGGTTGGCTGAAGAGGGCCTGAGGGAGATTGGCTCCAGGGTGTGTCAGCCCATCTCACCAGTCCTGCCCTGCTGGGCACCTTCTAATTAATTTCCTTTCAATGTGCACAAATCCATCCACCAGGACACTAGTAGATAAATAAACCTGGAGATCTAATGCACAGCATAGCGATTATAGGCAACAGTACTGTACTACAACCTTCAAAGTTGCTAAGAGACTAGATCTTGTTTCCACCACAAAAAAGAAATGATAATTATGTGACATGATAGGCATGTTAGCTAAGTGACAGTGGTAATTATATTGCAGTATATAAATATATCAAATAACAAAGTTGCGCACCAGTGGGGTCCCTCGGCCTGGCCTGCAGGATCGGGCTGAAACCGGCTCTCCGACATTCCCCAAGGGGTTCTGGATTATGAGAGGGCGCAGGCCAGGACGAAGGACCCCACTGGTGCATGATCAAGGCCAGGGAGGGATGTGGGATATTGGCCAGCTGGGGAGGGACCGAGGGAGGGCTCCAGGGGATCTCCAGCCTGTCTCACTCAGTCTTGATCAGCCAGACCCAACAGCAAGCTAACCTATCAGTTGGAGCTAACCAACCCCTGGTGGTCAGTGCACATCATAGCGAGCGATTGAGTGGCTTTAGCATATCATTAATTATACTTTGACTGGTTGAATGGATGACCAGATGACTGGACACTTAGCATATTAGACTTTTATTATATAGGATAGGTGTCAAAATTAAATGCTTAAATTTTATAAATCAATTAGCCAGGCCAATTGTTTTGTCTATGCAAAGATTATGCCTCATATTTGTGGATATAATTGTTTAAGATATTCAAATATGAATTTATTAATTCACTTGTATTAACCACATGCATAACCTTTTTTCTCAGGTACAGTTGTTAAATGTTTACTGAAAAATAACATCTTTTATAGAATAGGTAGATGTTTAATTGATATATTGAAGTTTTATCATGTTTTAAATTTTATCTTTATCATATGTTTAGTCTAGCTTAGAAGCTAAAAATTAAGCCTAATTATCAGATATCATAAGAAGCGATTTGATTTGTAGACTATAAATCTAACTATGTCA
>NW_006294243.1:519652-526089 GCF_000327345.1 Myotis davidii
TTGGGCACCAGGTCTTTGAGAATCTTCTCTCGAGACAGCCCTCTTTGGTTCCACCACTCTTCCGTCCACCTTGTGTGGCCTCGCGTTCATGGCTGCATCCACCTCCTCCACAGTGGCATAGGTGACAAACCCAAAGCCTCTGGAGCACTTGGTGTTTGGATCTCTCATCACCTCAGACTTAGACATGATGACTGCAACAGGGGAAATTCCAACGATGCTTACTCCGCAGTGTTCACCGGCAGAAAGGAGTGAACTAAGAAGCCTATCTTGTGTATGACATTCTTAATACTTTCTTTGTAGTTTGGAATAATTTGAAGTAGTTTATCTCCCCAGAGATTAAGTATCTTAAATCAACATATATCAACGTATAAACTTATATCAACATATAATAAGATAGAAATAAAACTTTACTTACACTATTACAAAAGTTTCTTAGTTGGGAATAGTAAAAATAGAACAACTTAAAATATTTTAAATAGTGTATATTCTATTCATTGTTTCTAAAGCTAAAGCTGAAAAGTAAATCTCTGCTTTCACTCAAAAAATTTTAGAATTTAAGAACTGTGAAAATATGAAAATATTCAGTATTATTAGCATTGAGACCTGATTCCTATGACAGTAGTTTGACATTCCCACTTATTTACCAAAAACAATATTTCAATCAGCTAAAAGGCAAGTATATTTTATCATTATTACATTTTTATTTTTACAGAGCTATAATTTTGGAAAGCTTAATTATTCAATTTGAAGTCTTTACAGTTTTCAGGTTTTAACTGCTACAACCATGCCTATCCAAAAATTTATCCTAAAATTTCTGATAGGTGTTCAATGGAAGAGACATAGGAAATAAGTAATGTATTCCCTTGCCTAAGGCATCAAAACATCTCATTTCATGCAAAGTGATGTAAAATACATTTGCATGAATGAATACCAAAACTTAATCTACCTTGAAAGGACTTTGATTTGGTCCATACTTTTGTTTTTTTCTCCCTGGAGCTTAGATTAACAACAACAAAAAAACCATCTCCTGAATTATTACCATCTCACTGGTACGTGTTTTTTTAATTCTCTGTATGAATTTAAACCCAGAGGCATCTGAACTATTTCAGTTCATATCTCAATTTGTTTCTTTTTAAAATTTACATAATTACACAGTTGATCATAATTAAAATACACTTAATTTTTTTCATACTTTTCAATATATATGGGTCTAAAATGATATCATTATTTGAAGACAGGGCTTTTGATACCTTTCTTCAATAGGTATCAAAATAATAAAACTATGTTTTATCATAAGTAATGCCTATTACTTGCCCTAAATCATGTTATCAAATGATTTTAAAATGAAATATATAAACATACAAATTAGATATTTGTGGGGTATAGAAAAAGTCACTCTCTTTTAAAAATAATGTTATTTTTGATAAAATGATAAATTTGATTGTAGAAATCATCAAAATACAAATCAAGGAGAGGATTAAAAATAGCAGCAGGGAAGAGGATGCTGCACAGATATGCTCTCAGAAACAAACAAAGTTGTATTTTATTACAACTAAAATACAGAAATAATAATCAATGGAAAACTCATAGGAGAGAACCCTGACACCTGAGGACCAAAAGTGGAGACTGCATAGAGACGGGTAGGAGGGGCAAAGGCACTAAAGGGCTGCCTGGGTACCCACAGACAGCAACTGAAGTCCCAGACAGATTTCAGTGGGGTACTAAAGTCCCCTACTATGATTGTACTGTTGTTGATCTCTCCCTTGATATCTTCCAGGAGTTGTTTTTTATGTATTTGGGTGCTCCTGCATTAGGTGCCTATATGTTTACCACAATTATATCCTCTTGTTGTAATTTTTTGTGTCTATGTTCCTTCTCTCATTTTTATTTCTTCTTTTTACACCAGTCCTTTTAGCATTTTTTGCATTGCTAGCTTGGTAGTGATAAACTCCCTTAGCCTTTTTTTCTTTGTCTGTGAAGCTCCTTATTTCCCCTTCAATTTTGAATGATAACCTTGCTGGATAGAGTATTCTTGGATTCAGTCCATTGCTTTGCATCACTTTGTAAACTTCCTTACATTCCTTTCTGGCCTGATGTGTTTCTGCTGAGAAATCATTTGATAATATAATGGGTGATCCCTTGCACATAACTTTCTGTCTCTCTCTTGCAGCCTTTAAGATTCTCTCTTTGTCCTGAATGTTTGCCATCATAGTTACAACATGTCTTTGTGTGGTTCTTTTCGGGTTCATCTTATTTGGGACTCTCTGTGCTTGTGTGACTTTTCCTTCCCCAAATCAGGAAAGTTTTCTGACATTATTTCTTCAAGTAGGTTTTCTAACCCTTGTTCCTCTTCCTGTCGTTCTGGCACCCTTATTATTTGTATGTTGCCTCATTTCATGTTGTCTCAAAGCTCTCATAGGCTCTCCTCCTGTCTTTTAATTTTTTTGTCCAATTGCAGTTCAGCTTGGATGTGTTTTACTTCCCTGTCTTCTAATTCGCTTATTCGGTCCTCCACTTCTCCTAGTCTATTGTTGAAACTCTTCATAGTGTTTTTTATTGTAGCTATATAACTCTTCATTTCCTCTTGATTCTTACATAAGTTGTTTTATTTTTCATCCATCCAGTTTATGGTCTGTATGATCCTTATTCTGAATTCTTTTTCTGACATAGTGCATGCCTCAGTTTCACTTAGCTCATTTTCTGGTGATTTTTCCTTTTCTTTCTTTTAGGGGTTTCTTTGTCTCTCCATTTTTGCTCTCACTGAAGGATCTAGGTATCGAGTTGTGTGGAGGTTGCTTCCTCAGGTGGCAGTGGCTCTTCGGGTGGTGGCTGCTTCTCTGGCGGTCACAGCAGTGGCTGCTCCTCAGTTGGGCTCTTCTTGTGGGTGTTGCTTGCATGGCTGCTCACAGTAGTGGTGGCTCTTCTGACTGGCGAGGGCGTGCTGCTCAAGTGGCTGCTGCTCCTTGGATGGAGCTGGCTGCGCGTGGCTGCTGCTCCTCAGATGGGGGTGGGCTGCTCGTGTGGCTGCTGCTCCTCAGAGAGGGACAGGCTGCTTATGTGGCTGCTGCTCCTTGTATGGGGGGTGGGCTGCTCGCGTGGCTGCTGCACACATGGTCTCGGTGCCCTGGGTTAAAGCTTTTTGCCAGACAGAGGGGAGTGCCCTTTGGAACTCACAGGAACCCATGGCCAAGGTGGCTGGAGTCTCGTTGACCATGGGACTGCAGCTGAGGCAGCATGTCCCTGGTAGGGGTGGCTGTAGAGTCCCGGGTGGTGCCAGAGGGCACCTTGGGTGGAGGTGAGGCTCCCAGTCACAGCAGCTCTTCCCTTCAAGAAGGCATGGCCTCTGTGGTAGAGCCAGCCACCCCAGGAGTATTTGCAACAGTAGCAGAGGCTGATGGACTATGCGAGCCTGGTCAGCCTGCCACTGAAGTTCCTGAGGGATCTAACTGTCCCTCACTCATGTGCACATACACACCCCACACGTCCACACAGTCCCCTTTTTCTTTCTACCTCACTTACTCACTCATGCTCCCTCCCTTAATGCTGCCATCTTCCTGCCTCTGTAGTTGGGTCTGGAGTGTTCTTGACACTTTTGTGGATATTCTTCTCTCTGGGTGTCTGGTTATGTGGCTCACTCTCTACCATTTTGACCAAACAGGACAAAATGCAACTTGACAGGACATGACACAAAGGGAACAAAACATGAATGTACTCACAGCACCAATAACCCTGATATAAGTGACCACCAGAAAAAAGAGAATTAGGGAAGAGAAAATAGAGCACAAATGATATCGAGGAGAGAGAAAATGGTAAGAGAGAAAAGAAAAAGAAGAAAAAGGGAGAAAAAAGGAATATATATATATATATAAACAAAAACACTGTAAAACAAACAGATAAACCAAAAAATGCAAGCACCAAATACCCAGGAAAGAGGGTGGGGGCAGAATCTGTAGAGGCCAAGCTTATATACAGAAAGTAAGGTTAAGGAATTGGATGAATATGGGGGGACCTCAGTTCAGTCTAGAAGAAGTAGAAAGAGGATGTGTGAATAAGAAGAAAGAGAAAGAGAAAGAAGAAAAAAATAGGATAAAATAAAAAAATAAAAATAGACTGATGAAAAATAATGTGAAAATAAAAATAAATAAATGAAAAAAGGAAAAAAAAAGGAAAAGAGAGAGATAACAAAATAATAATAAAATATAATAAAATAAAAATGAAAAACAAGTGTCTTTCGTTTCCGTTGAGTTTTAATGCCCCATGGAGACTGGTTTAAGATCCCACTCTTCTGTACTGTCTGCCACTTCTCAGTTTCCTGTTAGATTGTTGAAGTTCCAAGCGGTCCACCTCTCCTCTGTGTGTGTCTATCTCCACAGCCTCAGCTGCCAGCAGGTGGGACCAGTCTTCCCACTTATCTTCCCACTTTCAATCTTAATCTCACAAGCCACTTTTTCTGACAGGGCTATAGTTAGGGAGGTTGCCGTATGGCTTTCCAGGACTGAAGGCCTCTCTTCAGGCCAGTCCCCGAGGGCTCTCAGGTACTATTCCGATTTTTTTTTGTATCCTTTGTAACACTCAGGGTGCAGTCTTGGTGTGGTTGTATTGGTTGCCTGGAGACTGCAGGGAGGGGCTATCTCTTCAGGAGAAAAATGGCTGCTTAGGTCCAGAGTGTCAGGTATGTCTCAGTGCCAGGCTCCTGGTCACCACTCTCCCACCTGCTCTTCTCCACAGCCTCTCTCCAGACTCCACAAGTCTGCACCTCCACCTGTGCCTCAGCCATGGGTGAGTGTTTGTATTTGAAAGGTCCTATAAATTGGGTTTAGCAAATAAAAGCAAAGACCAAAGAGGAAAAAGAGCTGTGCCACTGTGAGTCACTTTACCCCTGGCATGGCGCAGCTTGGGCAGTTGTTCAGGCTGACCCCTCTGCGCTCAGCCTCTCTGCAAATTGTCTCACCAGCTGTGTCTACTTCGCCAATTTGGGGCCAATACCGTTTTTGATAAAAGCTCTCAGCCAATTGGGAATAGAGGGAGCATATTTCAACATGATAAAGGCCATATATGACAAACCTATAGCCAACATCATACTCAATGGGCAAAAAATAAAATCATTTTCTCTAAGAACAGGAACAAAAATGGGATACTGACTTTCACCACTCCTGTTTAACATTGTACTGGAAGTGTTAGCCATAGTGATGAGACAAGAAGAAGAAATAAAAGGCATCCAAATTGGAAAAGAAGAGGTAACACTGTCATTATTCGCAGATGACATTTATTGTACATAGAAAACCCCAAAGACTCCATCAAAAAACTATTACATTTAATAAATGAATTCAGCATTGTAGCAGGATACAAAATTAACACCCAGAGATCTATGGCCTTTTAATACACCAACTAGAGGTCTAGTGGATGAATTTGTGCACCTTGAAAGGAACTGTGGGCCAAGGCTGTGGTGAACACAGGGGTGGGTCTCAGACAGGGGCAGGTCTTGGCCCATCCTCTGCACCCCACCTGGCTCCTCCCACTGCAGCCCCAGTCCCTTCTCTGCTGGCAGCCCTGCTCCCGCTGCTGCCACTCCCATGCGCTTATGGCGCCAGCTCCGCTCCCACCCGCTGATGGCACCAAGTGATTGGGGCTGGTGCTGTCAGCAGGTGTGAGTGGCAGCTCCTGCCTTGATTGCCTCTCAGGAGCAGGGGAAGGTGGAGAATCCCTCAGAGGTGATCAGGACTGGCAGCCGCCGCTCACATCCACGGATGTCACCCAGCGATTGGGACTGGAGACGAGTGCCATCAGCGAGTGGAAGTGGCGGCTCTGGCTATGGGTGCGAGTGGGGTCGGTGCCAGCAGTGGGTGTGAACGGGACCATTGCTGACAGCAGGTGTTAGAGGCAGCTGCTGGCCCCAATTGCCCCTCAGGAGCAGGGGGAGGTGGAGAAGCCCTGAGGGGCAATTGGGTCTGGCAGCCGCCACTTGCACCTGCTGACAGTGTAGAGCAATTGGGGCTGGCACTGGGCACTGGCAGCAGGTGTGAGCAGCAGCTCTGGAGCTGGCAGTGGATGGGAGTGGGGCTGGCGCCGGCAGTAGTGTGTGCGCCAGGTGGGACCAGGGCTCACACGAGCAAAGAATTTTCAGTAACCATCAGAGGCTTGCCCTGATGACAGCGACAAGAGCTGTGCCTTGGTCTGGTGCCCCCACTCACCTGCTCCACAATCCCACCGTGGTTGACACCTGCCATGTTCCGCACTCTGCTGCCAGCTGCCAAGGCCTGCCATGTTCTGCGTGCGCCCCCTGGTGGTCAGCACATATCATAGCGACTGGTTGTTCAGTGGTTCGGTTGTTCAGTTTTTCCGCTGTTCAGTCTATTTCCATATTAGGGTTTTTTATACATAGATAATGAACTCACAGAAAGGGAAACTAAAAAAACAATCCCAT
The DNA here is from genome assembly GCF_000327345.1 of Myotis davidii. Lineage (NCBI taxonomy): Eukaryota > Metazoa > Chordata > Mammalia > Chiroptera > Vespertilionidae > Myotis > Myotis davidii. Next base: position 526,077 of record NW_006294243.1, read on the forward strand.
TTACCATTGAACC
>NW_006294243.1:526171-536377 GCF_000327345.1 Myotis davidii
ATATGGAATAAAAAGAGACACTGAATAGCTGCAGCAATTTTGAGAAAGAACAAAGTTGGAGGGATCACAATACCAGATATCAAGCTATACTACAAAGTCACTGTTCACAAAACTGGCACAGAACAGACATATAGAGGAATGTAACAGAACAAAGAACCCAGAAATGAACCCAAGCCATTATGTTCAATTAATATTTGACAAAGGAGGCAAGAACATACAATGGAATCAAGACATTCTCTTCAATAAATGGTGTTGGGAAAATTGGACAGATACATGCAAAGAAAATGAAAATAGATCACCAACTTACACCATACACAAAAATAAACTCAAAATGGATAAAGAACTTAAATGTAAGATGGGAAATCATAAAACTTTTAGAGGAATCCACAGGCAGCAAAATCTCAGACATATGTTGTAGCAATATCTTTACTGATACAGCTCCTTGGGCAATAGAGACAAAGGAGAAAATAAACAAATGGGACTACATCAAAATGAGGGAACTCATTCAACTTAAAAGGAAAATAAATAACCCAAACAAAAACTGGGAAAGGACCTCAATAGACACTTTTTGAAAGAGAACATACAGAAGGCCAAGAAACATATGAAAACATGCTCAAAATCACTAATCATCCAAGAGATGCAAATCAAAACGACAATGAGGTATCATCTCACACCTGTCAGAATGCCTATCATAAACAAATCAATAAATGACAAGTGATGGAGAGGATGTGGGAAAAAAGGAACCCTCTTGCACTGCTGGTGGTTGGAAATAGAGAGCATTATGCTAACCAAAATAATCCAGTTGGAGAAAGATAAATATCACATGATCTCATTCATTTGTGGAATATAATGAACAACTTAAACTGATGAACCAAAATAGAGCCAGAGAAAAAAAAATATTTTAGAATATAGTAGAAGTAATCATGTTAGTTTCAGATTTCTAATATTTCCTACAACTTTTATGATATTATACTATGTTAGTACAGTTTTGGTAATATTACTATATTTAATTTTTTTTGAAATACTAATTTTTATTGCATGTTTTATTATTATATTTAAAATCGTTTTTCTTGAAAAGATACAAATTAATTCTTGAAATTTGGCTAAAAATATTATACTATTTTATTAATTTATTATCACAAAATTATTCTAAAGTTTTTTAAGAATATTTTTGGTATACTGAAAAAATAAAAATATTAAAACATGTTCAAATGTAAATGTGATCATGGAATTGACCAAGTTTATCAATATAAATAAGTTAATAATGTAGTATTTGATCTTGAAAGATTATTATGACTGCAGGTGCCAAGACAATGAAATGTCACTTTAAAAAGAACTTTTGCTAAAAATCTGAAGTTACTCTTCTGATATTTAAAACAATGTAGAAATCAGAGAAATTAATGCAATTAAAATAAAATGCACCTGTTAACAGCTATAAGTTAAAATAAAATTGAGATTACTTCTCATGTTGGCCTCTAGTGGACTCTGCCTGCTTACATCTGCATATCAGCCTCTGTATTTGCTGAATTGTGTGGTAATATGAGAGTTTTATTGTGGCTTTTGGATAGTGAGGGTGCATTCACTGCCCTGGACCCAGCCATTGCCTTCAGTCTGGAGACCTCTGCCCTTGCCAATCTCCTATACAATCTTTTTCTTTTTTTTTTGCTCTCTTTATTAATTAAGGTATGACATATGTGTCCTTATCCCCCCATCTCCTCCCCACTCATGTCCTCAGCCCCCTGGTGCCTGTGACCATAGGTTAGGCTTATATGCATACATACAAGTCCTTTGGTTGAACTCTCTGCTTTACCCCCACCCTCCCCTACCTTCCCTTTGAGGTTTGACAGTCTGATTGATGTTTCTCTGTCTCTGGAAACTTTTTTGTTCATCAGTTTATGTTGAATGAGTGAGTGAGATCCTGTGATATTAATCTTTCTCTGACTGGCTTATTTTGCTTAGCATAATGCTCTCTAGTTCCATCCATGCTATTGCAAATGATAAGAATTCCTCCTTTTTTACAGCAGCATAGTATTGCATTGTTTTCCCATACAATCTTTTCTAGATAGAGATCAGCTCATGTGTTTGTTAATTTTACATAATACTGCACCAGGGCACTATTTCCGGACCCCTATGGAGCAATGTAAGAGCAATACGCAATCAGAGTCATCTATCTAGGTTAACACCCATCATTAAAATAGAATGCATCTGTAATAGTGTCAACAATGCAAGCTACCAATGTGGGCTCCTCATGGTATTTTGAATTTTCTAGTAGGCATATGAAGAAAAACTAAAAAGAAACAAGTGAAGTTAATTTAAGTAATTTTCTTGCTTTCAGTTTGTCCAAAACATTGCCATACCAGTATTGATTAACATAAAATATTATTAATGATGAGGTACTTTACTTTTTCTTGCTAAGTATTCAAAATGATAGTATGCATTTTACATTTATAGCCCAGATTAATCTAACCTCATTTTAAGTGTCAAGTAGCCACACATGGATATTGACTACCATGTTGGACAGTGTAGATTTAGACACCTCTTCAAACTATCACTCCTGTGTCATGATGGGTTGATGGACAGAGACTAACTATGTGTCTTGTCTATTGGAACAGTAGACTGCTATACCCTGTGCTTTGAATTCCTTCATACCTATTTTCTGTTTTGATAGGAGGCACACCCCAGTGTCCCCCTCAACGTATTTGGGAGCCAACCTTGATTTGTAGCGGTAGAGAACAAAGACACTGGATCTGACTTCCTCAAACATCTCTCCGTCAACACAGGAGCCTCCTCCATTCCTCCCTAGTTGCTTGGGTTCCTTTATACTGCATTCTGAGTTCTCACTACCAGTGCTTTCTGGTGGACCTTCAAAGTCACAAGCCCTGGAGTTTACATGCTGATATGACTGTATAGGATTTAGAAAATGCATTTCTCTCTCAACAACATCTGGCTATTAACACTATGGTCTCCCCAAAGATTCAAAAACCTATCATGATAATCCTCCTTTCTCTTTGCATGTCTGATTTAACAGTCTTACTCTTCTCTGAGGCAATTCTGAGATGATTCTGGACAGGGGTGTGCTGGTAGTTAACAACCTGCTTTTTTTCTAGTGGAAAGTGTGTTGACTTACATTGATTGCCTATCTCTATTGTATAAAACTGTGCTGCCCCCTTGAGCTGACATGAGATCATTAAACCCAGAGACAGAAAGAAATGAGAAGTCTTACAGTATTTCTATAATACAGACTCAGTAGTAGTAACTAATCTTAAAAATATATAGTTCGGCCAGCGTGGCTCAGTGGTTGAGCATCTACCTATGAACCAGGAAGTCACAGTTTGATTCCTGGTCAGAAAATTAATGATTTTCTTTCATCATTGATGTTTCTATCTCTCTCTTTCCCTCCCTTCCTCTCTGAGAAAAAACACACACAACTAACAAATGAAAAACAAAAAAATCATTAAATGAGAATAGTGCCACATGTTTTCCCATCACCAGTGTGTAGCCCACTTTCTTTCTTTTTTATTGACCTCTCTCTCCACCTTCCTCCTCCTTTTTCTTTTTTTTAATGTTTTTATTTATTGATTTGAGAGAGAGAAATATAAATTTGTTGCTCCACTTTTTTATGCATTCGTTGGTTGCTTCTTGTATGTTCCTGACCTGGGATTGAACCTGCAACCTTGGTTTATCAAGATTTGGGCTTGTCGTATGTGGCTTTTATTGTTGAAATACTTGTTGTCTGTACCTAGTTTGTTGAGCATTTTTTATCATGAAAGCATATTGAATTTTGTCAAATGATTTTTCTGCATATAAGATGATCATGTTATTTATATTTCATTCTTTTAATTTGATATATCAGAAATTATTGACTTGTGTATGTTGAGCCATCTTCACATCTAAGAAATAAATTGTCCCCTGGCATGGTGTGGGATTCTTTTTTTTAAAAAAAAATATATTTTTATTGATTTCAGAGAGAGAAAGAGAAAGAGAGAGAGATAGAAACATAATGATGAGAGAGAATCATTGATCGGCTGCCTTCTGCACGCCCCCTAATGGGGATCGAGCCCACAACCTAGGCATGTGCCCTTGACCAGAATTGAACCTGGGACCCTTCAGTTCACAGGCAGACACTCTATCCACTGAGCCAAACCAGCCAGGGCTGATTCTTTAAACATGCTGTTGAATTCAGTTTGCTAGTATTTTGTTGGAGGGTTTTACATCTATGCTCATTAAGAATATTGCTCTGTAATTTTCTTTTCTTATATCATCTTTGTCTGGCTTTGATTTCAGTGTAATGCTGACCCCATAAAATGAGTTGGAAGTGTTCCTGCCTCTTTAATTTTTTGGAAGAATTTGAGAAGGATTGGCATCAATTCTTTAAATGTTTTTGTAGAATTCACTAATGAAGCCATCTGGTCTTGGGTTTTTATTTGTTGGGAAGTTTTTGGTAACTGATTTCATATTCTTATTAGTCATTGGTCTGTTTAGATTTTTTTTATTTCATCATGATTCAGTCTTAGTAGGTTGTACATCCCTAATAATTTATCAATTTCTTCTGGGTTATTCAATTTGTTGTCACATGAAGATTTAGAAACAACCCAGTGCCCATTGACAGATGATTGTGTAAAGAAAATGTGACATACAAATAATAGAATATTATTGAATTTAAAAATAAAACAGTTCTTTCCTATGTGACAACATGGATGAATCAAGAAGACATTAAGCTAAGTGAAATAAGTCAGCCACAAAAGGACAAACACTGCATGATTTTATTTATGTGAGGTTTCTAAAATAGTTAAACTCACAGAGGCAGAAAATATAATAGTGGTTGTCAGGGACCAGGTAGGGAGGAAATGGGGAGTTGTTCAATGAGTATAATGTTATTTATGATAGATGAATAAATTCTAGAGATCTGCTGTACAACAAAGTACTTATAGATAACAATATAGTATATGCACTTCAAAATTTAAGAGCAGAGATCTTAGGTTAAATGTCTTTATGACAAAAAGGGGGGAGGCATTAAAAAAAAACTTTGGGAGGTTTTGGATTTGTCTATTTTCTTGATTGTCGTAAAATATCACAGCTGTCAGTCATCAAATTGTGTAGTTCTTTACATATAAATTGTACCTCAACAAAGCTGTTAAAAAAGTAAATAAGAAAACACAATATATTTCAAAAAGTGCACTCCTCAGTACACAAGCACTAAGATAAGGAGTATCTTAAAATACCCCTGGGAGTTAAAATTTACTTTGGCTCCAGTGTAGATGAGGCCAAGAAAAATGTGTGAGAGCCTCATGTCTTCTGAAAGCAACAATCCGACAAAACATTTGGGAGTCCATCAGTCTTACGATATGTTACTCAGACGTTTTAACAAATCTGAGCCTCAGGTTTCTCTCTGTAAAATGAATATGAATAGTTCCCAAATGGTGGCTATCAGGGTACAACAAATTCAATCATAAAAAAAATGTGCTATTATTGTGAAGTTGATGAAAATCCTTATTTTTCATTTGAGCAAACTGTCACAGAAAGCACAAATATGAACACAATGTAACTTATATTGTACGGAATACACAGTAAATGAAGCTGAGGTATCTCCCAATGATTATGAGGCAGTCTCTCTTTAATCCCACTCCACAAAACCTTATGAAACATACAGAATTATCCTTTTGAAGCACCTTTATTTAACTTCACAAAAGTAGGTCACAACCTGGTGTATTCTCATGTTGTCCAAGGGTGCCTTTCCCAAGATGTAATGAGGATAGCATCATTAAATACCATCCAACTTAATTATTCATTAGTTTTCTCCATTATATCAGGCAATAAATTTACATAATAAATAATAATAAGCAATAGGTATTTGCACCATCCTATATAATAAAGAGCTAATAGGCTAATTAGTCTGAACAGCAAAACCATCCGGATGACCTTCTGGACGACCTTCTGGAAGAAGCCGAGGCTGCGAGGGCCAAGCCCCTTGCATGAATTTTGTACATCAGGCCTCTATTAGTACATAATTGTGCACATCAAAAAATTTTTAACTTAGTGAAAAAAATCCTTAATTGTAATTTTGATAAAAATTTCATTCACTTAATAGTTTCTGAGATATAAAATATGAAAATTTGATTGAGGGCAGATTTTACTAGTGTAAAATTAAAAATTATGTCCAATGTTTGTTGTTTCTTAGAAGAAACCTCATAGAAGAAACTCTGGCTTATATCTGAACTTATAACGACACCCAGTGTAAGGACAATAGTTCTCAGTCTGTCCTTGCCTCTAGATCTGGCCAAGTAACCAATTTCCAACTAATGGGATCCAAAGAGAAGTTTCATGTGATAGTTTTAGGAATCTTCTTAAAAAGGAGGCTGCACATAACCATGGCAATTTTTCTTCCCTTATTCTAGCTTGCTTCAAAGAATCCAGAAATGACTATCTTGGGTCATAAGAATAAAGATCTCACCTTGGAAATGGGGAAGGAGGCTGAATCTTGGAGGGAGCAGAGCTGACTTACCAGCCCTAAAATGCTCATTTTAGGATGTTACTTATTAAGACAGAGAGAAACTTCTGTTATTAAAGCACTGCTATGATTTAAATTGCTCCTTGTGGTCATTCATTATCTTAAGTCATACAGCAGATTAACAATATTTACTCTTGTTTTTATCTAATTTTATCTTATTTTTTATCAGTCTTGTTTTTATCTTGAACATTTCATCTTATTAAAGATTTTGTGAACTTTGTTACAAGATAATTTATTGGATTAGTTATATTGCAAAAAATACTATATTAAAATGGAACTATATATTTATTGATAATGTTAGTTATGTTTATTTAGCATTCCAATCAGCCATTTTAATATTAAGGGTAATTTTCATTTTAAGGGTAATTTTCATTATTGTGCTTAGCAGATATCAATGTGTATTTTCATACATATCATAGTAGTGATTTAAATGATAAACTGTCCTACTTGGAATAGTTATTTAGCAATACTTAGCCCTATAATTTTCTTTATGTATATGAATTCCCAAGTATGGCATGATTAAGTAACAAAGTTTATTGTATTTTAGGGTCACAAAGTGTAAAAATGTAATAATTAACTTAAGTTTTATATTTTCAAATTTGTACCTATGAAATTCATATAAATAATTTCAAGAAAAAATTAAAATAAAAAACCATTAAACAATCACATATCAAATTGAAAGTAAAAGATAATAGACTGTTCTTCTTTAGAGCATTGACTAATCAATGTTGGAGGAGGCAAAAAGCAACAAAATATGCGAGAGAGTGGGCAAAGAGATATTTTGGAAATTTTGTTCAGTCTCTGGTCTATGCAGGTATATTTGTAAACAGGTAGAATAAAAGTCAAAGAGGAGAGCAATGGAATGATGCTAGTGGCTTGTTAAATGGAGCTTGAAGCAGTTAACATTTTTGCATTGCTTTTTTCCCCTCATCGACATTTAACAACTACTGCGTGGGTATATACAAAGGCATCTTTACCACTACATTTTCTGGCTCTGTCTTGTGAAACTCAGAAAATCTCTGTTAGAACAAAATGGCAGCTCCATCTGTTAGTCTCCTTTGTAAAATAAACCTAGCATGCAGGATCGTGGTGTCGGGGTGGTGCTAATATTATCTGAGCATAATAGCTAGAAGAAATTTGTGTGGAACATTTCTAAACATTATTCTCAGATTTCCATGAGAAAGATGTCATATTATAAATATTTTCTATTGCTCTCAAGTAAAATATTTTTTTAAAGAAAATATTTTCCTTTCTCTTTTTGGCCAAAGTCCCATGAAATATGTTGTTGAATACTTTGCATCAGTTTTGATCCTTGTGATAGGTGTAAATTCTCATACTTACAGGGAAAATACTAGTTACCTCAATATATTTATTAATATGTTATAAATAGGATCATATCATCTTAAAGAATATATTGTCCTATCTTTAAGCACTGTTAGTTATAATAAATATGTAGGTATGTAGTTGACTGTAGTTTATTTGTTAAAGAACAAACACAGTAGCCTAGTTTTAGTATTGAATGCTCTGAAGCTGTGTGGACAGTGAAAAGGTTAAAGAGAATAAAATGGGGCAGAGAAAAACTTATTGTGCTTAGCAGATATCTTGCAGAAAGCGTGAAACCTTGAGCACAGCATAGCTCAGATAACCAGAAGATATACCTGGCATGGGAGGAACCAAGGATAGACCAGACCCCTATGTCAGCAGAGGGGCTTTCAGCCAGCAAGGATTAATACAAACCTATCTCTCCCTCTCTCTTCACTGATGCCTTTCTCGGTCTCAGCCCACCTGTACCCAAGTGCCTGGAATAAAATCTCTTTTGATAGGTTATGGCCTCATGTCATAGGTGCAAGACCTCGGCCCACTCTGAACCTTTCAGACAGAAAAACCATTGACATGTAAATCACTAAATAAGAGGCCTACAAAGAAAACAGAACTCTTTAATTACTACATGAAAAGAAAGTAGGTGCTATCAGCAGTTATTTGGCTGAAAATAGACAGGGACCTAGACAAAGCATCAAGAGGAGTGAAAAATACCAGAAAGAAATAGCCCTCGCTGGCTTGGCTCAGTGGATAAGCGTCAGCCTGCGGACTTAAGGGTCCCAGGTTTGACTCCGGCCACCAGCACATGCCTGGGTTGTGGGCTTTATCCCCAGTGGGGAATGTGCAGGATGTAGCCAATCAATGATTCTCATCGTTGATGTTTCAATCTCTCTCCCCTTCTCCCTTCCTCTCTGAAATTAGTAAAGAAATATATTTTTTAAAAAGAAATAAAATATGCTTTTTCTGTTACTATATCCCATGTATTTTGAGATCTTAATACAGACACATGAAAACTGGAAGTTGCTAATGGCTATGAAAAGATCCAGAAAATAGACAATAGAAACTGTGGTTGACATAAAGGCAGGGTTTTCAAAGATTCTTCAGTTTTAGAAGAAAGGTAATTTTTGTACTTAGAAAAATAAATTTATCATCAAAATAATTTGCATGTGCCGGCTGGTGTTGCTCAGTGGTTGAGCATTGACCTATGAACCAGGAGGTCAGGATTCGATTCCTGGTTGGTGCACATGCCTCAGTTGCAGGCTCAATCTCTAGTGTGGGGTATGCAGGAGGCAGCCAATCAATGATTCTCTCTCATCATTAATGTTTCTCCCTTCCTTACTCTCTGAAATCAATTATATATATATTCCTAAAAAATAATTTGCATATGTGGGGAAATACATTATAAAAGACTGTGGTCTTGGACTTAGCCCCATTCTCTTGCATGAATAACACACTTAATTCTTATTCTATCACTACCCCATCCTACTATTCCCTACCCAGTCTGATCTTCCTCATTCTTACTCTGCAGCAATTCCCATCTACCAGCATCACTTTTACCCAGGGGCTAATGGAAGTTGATTGAATCAGAGGCATAGCTACCACCAGATAAACGTCTGGCTTCTCTGGAGTTACAGTGTATTTCCCCACCTTTAAACACAAATAAAACATTGTTAATAGAACAACACAGAAAAAAGAATGGGAGACAAAAGACTTGTTTGTAAGGAGACAGGTAGGTGAAGCTGAAATAGGTGAGCCGGCAACCACAGGGTAGTGCAGTTGGAGTAGTGCTTTCTAAATTCCTTGACTTGGAATGACATTGTTCTAAGCATTAGTACTCTAAGGATTTCTGCCCTCAAGGAGCTAGCAAACCACTGAAAGAGAGAGATTTGCAAAAAATGTTAAATACAAGAAAGTAAGCATCATGAGAGAGGGAGGAAAGAATAAAGAAACAGAGGTGCCATGCCTGGTATTTTCTGTGAGTATACAAAGACTATCAGAAAGTTCCCCTGAAAGAGAAAGACACCTTTCTGAAATGGAAGCGGTATTAATCAATCAAAAGAACTGAGAACGAATCAGGAAAAGAATATTCCAGGCAAAAGTAATAGAATAATCAGAGAACATATTTGAGAGGAAAAATTCTGGAGTTGAGGAGGTATTGGAGAAATTAAAATCTAGGCAAGATAACATTGAAGACCAGAGTTAGGAGTTTCTTGTGTTATTTTTTTTAAATATATTTTATTGATTTTTTACAGAGAGGAAGGGAGAAGGATAGAGAGTTAGAAACATCGATGAGAGACAAACAATGATCAGCTGCCTCCTGCACACTCCCTACTTGGGATGTGCCTGCAAACAAGGTACATGCCCTTGACCGGAATCAA
>NW_006294243.1:537124-538170 GCF_000327345.1 Myotis davidii
AAACTAACTACTTTTAAATTTTTATGAATTTGACTATGAAATTATTTATCTTATGTAATTATCTATTATGTAATCTCTATTAGAATCAGCTCATTCATAATAATATAAGTGATACAATGCTTAAATTTGGAATAGTAACTTAAATATGTGACTGTCTACTTTTATTTTAGCACATTAAATGTCCAAGAATTACACAATTTCCACAAAGACCGTTATTGTACTATCTATCCACAAATGTGGAGGATTAAGACTATAGCAATTAACTTATGGTTTGCATTTTTAAACTTGCTGTTATTAGAAATTTGCCAACCATATTATAAAAGCATATTTTAAGTTAATATAGAAGTAAATAAAGACATCATTAGTTACATAAATTCCAAAGTAAACAATAAAATAATTCATAATATTGCCCTAGCTAATTTTGGAATGCAAACAGATAAGAGATAAACTGCACAGAAAACATTTTAAAAATTACATAGAAAACCTACTCTTGTTCAGGTAACATTTACAAAAGCAGATAGAAAATTTATAAGAGGACACCAGAAGTTGTTTTTAGAGATTTGGAAAATAAGATTTGAAGAAGTCAACATTGTTGAGTTACTTTTCTATGTTTTTGTTATTTTTTTAGTTGCATATGGCAAGCACATTTCCAACCTATATTTTCTGGCCATAATTTGTGAATTTAACCAAATTGCCCACAGTTTCCCTGGGTTATTCAAGTTATAAAAAAAGGACCAAGTTGTCTGGCCTGCATGGTTCCGTGACTGAGAGTTGACCTATAAACCAAGAGGTCATGATTCAATTCCTGGTGGGTTGCAGGCTCACAGCCAATCAAAGATTCTTTCTTCATCATTGATGTTTCTCTCTCTCTCTCTCCCTTTCCCTTACTCTCTGAAATCAATAAAAACACATATTTTTTTAGAAAGTACCAAGTCTTTTAATTTTTATTTGCTCATATTTTCTTTGAGATTATAAATGTTATTTTACAACAAAACCTCACAGCCTTAAAGATGCAGCTATGGTGTGATAACCATTTTGAAGGTTTT
>NW_006294243.1:538457-558695 GCF_000327345.1 Myotis davidii
GCAGCTGATCGATGTTTCTAACTCTCTATCCCTCTCCCTTCCTCTCTGTAAAAAATCAATAAAATATATTTTTTAAAAAATACAGTTCCTCATGTTGTGGTGACCCCCAACCATAAAATTATTTTCATTGCTACTTCATAACTGTAATTTTGCTACTGTTATGAATTGTAATGTAAATATCTGATATGCTATATGTGTTTTCTGTTGGTCACGACCCACAGGTTGAGAACCTCTGAGAGCAAAACCTGTCACCTAATTGCCTTGTTCCTTAGGTGAGTGTTTATCAGTTAGAGTTGACAAAAATGATAAGGAGGGGAAAAATAAGTGGGTGGAGCCGAATAACATTTAGTAAAATTCCAATACCATGCAATGGCCTACAAATACCCATCACGTTTTTTGCAGTCATAGTAAGCTCAAACATATTTTTCCTCCTTGCCCTCTTCACTTCAGTGAAGAAACAACTTGCCATTATTGTTAGAGAAAATTCCTTACCCAGGCCTAATGAGGCAGCTGCCTGACATTTCAGCTCTCTCATTGTTTTTATTCTTTTGTTCACATTGTCAAAAAATACTATAAAACACTACTTTCCTTTCTACTTGCAAATTTTATTCTCTGTTTGTTTTTTTTTTTAAATATATTTTATTGATTTTTTACAGTGAGGAAGGGAGAGAGATAGAGAGTTAGAAACATCGATGAGAGAGAAACATCGATCAGCTGCCTCCTGCACATCTCCCACTGGGGATGTGCCCGCAACCCAGGTACATGCCCTTGACCGGAATCGAACCTGGGACCTTTCAGTCCGCAGGCCGACGCTCTATCCACCGAGCCAAACCAGTTTCGGCATATTCTCTGTTTTTTTGGTGCACTTGAAGATAATTTATTGTTACCACAGCCTTCTTCCTACATCTTGCCCTGAATGTTGCATCTGGGTATCTACCAAATATTCAAATTATCATTATATCCCTTCAGTTGCTTGTAATTGCATAATGAATCAAGGAGAAGTATAACGTTTGTGCATTGAATGACTCTACTACCTATGACTTAAAACCTAACCACCTTTCCCTGGAGGTTCATAATAATCTCAGGCTGTAAGACTTGGGTTGTCTTGAGATATACTGTGCATATGCATGTATGTATGCACACATCCAAGTGCTTTGATATATAGTTAGTCCTGGAGCTGACAGTGATTGAAAAACTTACAAAGTTTCTGTAAGGATTTAGGGGATCCAATAATCTAGAATTCTATAACATTAAAAGGGTGAAATATTATTTTTTAAAGGTACTGACAAGTACTAACAAACTGAGATGAGAAACGTATCTACAAAGAAAAAAGCAGTCTGACAATCCTACCATAATATGGAGAGTTTTGAGTAGTGAGACAAATGCCAATACTGGATGGTTAGATAGAGGATATATTCTCCTATAGAATGATTCCTTAGGATAATTAATTTTACCTATTTTTAAATTATTAACAACCAAGTTATAATTTCAGTTCCAAAAAAGAATACTTGGGCATATTGGCATCATCTCTGTGTTAACTCAGGTAGCAAAACATTTTTTTTTACTATCCCAAGAATTTTTAGCATTATTTTTTTGGCTCTCCCTAAGGAGTGCAGCCCAGCAATCTGTTTGGTCTTCCAGTACTGCTACTTTTCCTTGAGTCTATTATTGCAGATGCTTGGAATGTTGTCTGCATGCTGGTGACCATGAGCATGCTTAGTTCTTGATATGCTATTCATCATGTCCCCATTTGTATATAGGCAGTTTTGCCTCATGGATTGGGCCCCACCTGCTGCTCACCATTTTGCATTTACTGTTCACCCATTAGTAGATATTATGGCAAACATTCCTTCACTCAAGGAGAGAGTTGTAGATGTGCCAAGCCCCAATCACGGTCTCCTTGTTTTATGAAGCATGTTAGGACCAGATGGCATTCTAAATAGAGCTTTTAAAAAGAGCTTTTCAGCATGTTGTGTTTCAGGGTGTATTTTCCCTTCTTCTGGTGAATAGGTGATTTCAGGTGAGGGGTATTTGTGAGTCCCTTGCTCTCTATTTTCTTCTTTCTCTAGACTCCTGAGACATTTTCATGAGGGAAAAGAAATGGAAAGTGTGTATACTCCAAACTTCCAAGTATAATGGGTCAAAAATAGTTATATTCAAAGTGCTTTTATAAAATGCAAAATGGAAAAATTATCTCTATTTAAAATTCTCAGGAAAACTGAGAATCAGAACGATTACATTTCTTGATTTCTGTCACAAAGGAAGCCCATGACAGAGCCAATGTTCACTATTTAATTCACTAATGGCTGCTATATAAAGACCCAAATCAGCACTACTTGCTCAGAAAAGGTAGAGCAAAGAGGGAAAATATGTGAATCCATTTTTTTTCTGTTCAGTCCAATCTCATTTTTTTTTCTGAACCAAAAGAAAGATGCATGTAAGAATTTATAATTTGATGAGAAGCAATACTGAATGACATGGACGTCAGTTCCCAAAACTTGACAAAGATCAGGAAATGAAGAATACATGAAAAAAAGTTCTGCCACAACTATTTATAGCTTGTACTAATTATTCAACTGAAAATTCATTTACTCAACTATTTTCTTGATTTGGTTGGTTCTATTTTCAAATAAAGTATAAATATTACTTAATTATTAAGTCATTTGATCAAGATCTAATCAATGCATTTGGTAGATATTGACCTTTTGTTTGGTAAATATCATTTCCCTCTCCTAGACTATTTTATGCTGCCAATTTTATTTCTCACCACAGAGAGGCTTATCCAGTAACTGTAAGGCCTATAAATTCTCTTTCTGCTTCCATTGGATTTGATTTAATTAAATGATTAAAACTATTTCTTATTCCAATTTACCCTCAGGGAGAAAAATATCTGTAATCAAACCCTAAATAGAATAAAAATTATAATGATATATTTTCACAATTTTAGCCTTAATTATCTAGAACATAATAAAATGTCAAAAAGAGTAATAATTATACAATAGGTATTTAAATTGCATTGTAATATTCATAAAAAAATACCTAAGAAGATGATTTTAAGAATAAATAAAAATAAAAACTGGAGAGAAAATAAACAAATGAATATTTTATATACCTTTTATTCATATTTCTTATATTGTCATCATATACTGTTTAACATAACAAGATACATGGCTTAAAATGTTCCAATGTCAAATAATATGTAAAAAGTTTCTTAAATGAGAAAACACTATCTAAAAAGAGTTTTGTATTTTTTAAATTTAAAATAGAGGAGTTATTTTGAGCGGTCTAAATTAAGCCATATCCAGAAAAAGTCAAACCTAAAATATAGATTTGCCTTCATCATTTCTCCTTCTTTAAAGTTGTTTTTTTTTTCTCCCTCATTTTAAAAGCTTTCCTAACTCCAAATACCAGAATGGCTAATTCCCTCAGATCCCAATTAGGTGTCACACTACCAAGAATAAGACAGGTTAATCAGCAGTGAGTGACTCTATTCTTCAATCCTATATTTCCTATTCATGAAAAATTAACACATTTTTGTTATCATTTTTTTGTAGTTAAATCAGAAAGCTACATTTTAAATCTGTGGATAAAGGACATACCTCATGTTAAAATTTAATAATATGTACTTTCATGGCGCAAAATCTTATCTAAGACTCATTAATTTGTAATACCACAGTTGCAACAATGTTGTAAAGTACAGTATTTTGCCACTTACTCTGTACCCTCAAATTACATTTTTCTAGGACTGCTTTGGTCCCACATATCTTTCCATAATAATCATAAATAAGGGTTATTCTACAATGACTGGGAGGCCAAAAGAAAGAACTGTAGTCCCTTCTACTATGGATTGATGTAATTTACTTAAGACAAATACATAATTTTGGTTTTAGTGCAATGGATTCATACCCTTAATCAATAAAAGTTTATTGTGGTCTTGCAACATTCTAGTCATTGTGGAGCTCACAGTGCAGGAAGTTTAATAATAACAAAGGAATCCACACAATTTATTTATCTTATATTTTACTAGAGGCCTGGTGCATGAAATTTGTGCATGGGTGGGGGTCCCTCCAACTGGCCAGTGATTGGGGCTGATCAGGGCCATCTCGCCCAGTCCTTATTGGGGCCAATTGGAGCAATTGGGGCTGGTGGCTGGGGAGGAACCACAGGAGTGACCTCAGGAGGGCTCCAGGGTGTGTACGGCCCTGTCTTGCCCAGTCCCAATTGGCCAGACCCCAGCAGCAAGCTAACCTACCAGTCGGAGCATCTGCCCCTTGGTGATCAGTGCACATCACAGTGACCAGTTGGTCTACCACTCAGTCAGACACTTAGCATATTAGGCTTTTATATATATAGATTGTAACTCATGGCACGGAATGCTTGGCACATACTTTCCCTCCAGCCCCTGGTCTTGGAGACCTCATGTCCTTCCAAGGCTCTGCTCAACCTCTTCAGCTGCCACACGAAGTAAATTGCATGGTGTGCGTGGAAACACTTTGCAGGCTCCACGGGTGTGTATTTACTTCACTGCAGTTCTGTTATCCCAACATAAGGAGAGACACCCTCATTATCAGTAACACCATCCTGGTAAGACCCCTGCTCAGCCTACTACAGTGGTTTTAAATAGACCATGGGTCACCCTAGAATGGTTTGGCTTAGTGGATAGAGCAATGGCCTGTGGACTGAAGGGTCTTGGGTTCGATTCCAGTCAAGGGCACATTCCTGGGTTGTGGGCTCAATCCCCAGTAGGGGGTGTACGGGAGGCAACAGATCAGTTCTCTCTCATCATTGATCTTTCTCTTTCTCCCTCTGCCTTCCTCTCTGAAATCAATAAAAATATATTAACAAAAATAAAAATAAATAGGCACGAATCAGAAGTCACTGCTCTGCATCCATCCAGGCCCCTCACACCCTCTTTTGTCTTGTTCTCCTCCCCCCCCGCCCCCCCCCCCCCCCTCAGCCCCGCCCCCCTCTCTGTTGTGTCCCAGGGAGCCCGAGGCCACCTCTTGGCCTCAGGCAGGTGCACCTGGCCATCCCCCCATAATGGTGCTACCCACCTTCCTGGAGTAGCTAGTGAAACTTAACAAATAAAAAGAAGCAGCTTTGAAGATTATAAATTGCACACTGAGAATGCCACAGGCTGCAGAGGGCTGTGCAGTCCACTGCTCTTGGATCATGTGTAGCAGCCTCCTGCACCTGCCGGCCTCAGCCTGGGCTCCGGCCAAACCCAGGGAGCTTTCTGAGTGCTCTTACCTCACACCTCACTTTCCAGTCCAGCCACCAGTGCCTGCAGCAAGCTTACCTATCGGTTGGAGCGTCTGCCCCCTGTTGGTCAGTGTGCATCATAGCGACCAGTCATTTCTCCCTTTGGTCAATTTGCATATTAGCCTTTTATTATATAGGATATTTTGGTGTTTTTTTTTGCCGAGGGCAATGCTTCCGCATGGCCCTTGTTCCGCGCCCATCTCTGTCTCCAGTCCTGTGAGGTCCCTCCCTCTGTCCCTTCCATCTAACTTGGTGGGCCTTGTTCTGCCCCCTCCTCCTGTGACCTCGTGTCTGCAGCCTCCTTCTTTCTCCTCCAGGGGTGGAGCTCCCCAAAGGCTGTGGGGGGGGGCGGGGGGCGTGGGGCTGTGAGTGGGAGCCCAGGCAGGGCCTCTGAGCAGAGCGGCTGGGGTGGTGGGTCACGGGGAGGAGAAGAGAGGGATGTGGATCCTGTCCCATGGGAGAGGCACCGAGCTCCTCAGCTGCCCCCACCCAGCAGCTTTCCTAGGGCCCTGCACAGCTGTCAACTCCGCCCCTCCCTGCTCCAGCTTATTTTCAAGTTTTTGACTCCTTTTTTCTCCGACTCAGCCCCGCCCCCCTCTCTGTTGTGTCCCAGGGAGCCCGAGGCCACCTCTTGGCCTCAGGCAGGTGCACCTGGCCATCCCCCCATAATGGTGCTACCCACCTTCCTGGAGTAGCTAGTGAAACTTAACAAATAAAAAGAAGCAGCTTTGAAGATTATAAATTGCACACTGAGAATGCCACAGGCTGCAGAGGGCTGTGCAGTCCACCGCTCTTGGATCATGTGTAGCAGCCTCCTGCACCTTCCGGCCTCAGCCTGGGCTCCGGCCAAACCCAGGGAGCTTTCTGAGTGCTCTTACCTCACACCTCACTTTCCAGTCCAGCCACCAGTGCCTGCAGCAAGCTTACCTATCGGTTGGAGCGTCTGCCCCCTGTTGGTCAGTGTGCATCATAGGGGTGATAGAACTCCCAGCGGAACTCCAGTTGTGGGGACAATTTGCATATTAGAGTTTTATTATACAGGCTAGATTAGAGTAGACTGTTGGGTATCAACAAATTCATGTACTTCTAGTCTGGCAGGTGGTCCTCCATGTGGCATATGCGATTTGTGGCTCTGCCAGCCCCCATTTCTTTGGGGTCCTCTGCATGTAGCCAAGCAAGTAGGAAAAATGGAACATAGAAGCCTGCATAGCTGTGTATGTCCTACCCTGAAAGTGATGCACATTATTTCTGTCCTTATTCATTTGGCAAAATAGCTGCATGCCAAGGATGCTGGGAAATGAGAAAACAACTCCCAGGGACAAGTTGCCTTAGAAAAACAGCAAACCATCAACACACATCAATATAGTAGCAAAGGTTGGATTGGATGATTTGAAGCATATTGAAAAAAAATTATGGTATAATTCCATGAAAATATTAATGGAGTAATCTTGAGATGTGAAATTTATGAATCCTCCAAAATTGTTAATGTTTCCTTCTCCCCTAATTTCTCATCAGAATATGTATTTGTAAAGATTTTTAGGGTTCTAAGCAATAAAAAACATCTAAAACTCACTTCAAGCCCTAACCGGTTTGGCTCAGTGGATAGAGCGTCAGCCTGTGGACTGAAGGGTCCCAGGTTCGATTTTGGTCAAGGGCATGTACGTTGGTTGCGGGCACATCCCCAGTAGGGAGTGTGCAGGAGGCAGCTGATCGATGTTTCTCTCTCATCGATGTTTCTAACTCTCCATCCCTCTCCCTTCCTCTCTGTAAAAAAATCAATAAAATATATTTTAAAAAAATAAAACTAGCTTCAAAACAAGGATTTATTTTGAGAATTTAGGAGTGTCTCTAATTCCAGAGCAGAAACACAGCATATGGAAAGGGCACTAAGGCTGGGTGTAGATAAGCTCTGATGGCTTTAATGATCCCTTGTCTCTAATGCTTTTAGTACACCTTCATCATCTTGTCATTCTGAAGACCACCCCTCAACCTTGCAATCCACAGACCGTTAGCTGCTTATTCTGTAGTTCTCAGGTTTGCACTCCCTCCATTCTGGAGCACCAGCTAAATTAGGCTCCCATAATCTCAATTCAGAATTCTAGAAGAAAGCTTCTGATTGGTCTCATTTGAATTAGCTTTTACCCTTAAACTAATCCATTATAGGAAGACATAGTATAAATCTAAGTTAAGTTATTTACATCTAAAATGTACGTTGGTGATCTCTGCTTTATAGGATAAAGCTCAAGTAAGCAACTAAATAACTTGCAACTATCAGATATAAAAACTAGATCAATGTGTTTCAATTAGAGTATGAACAGACAAGAGAAGGGAAGGATGAAAATGAGATAAGTGGGTGTGAAGTGATTGTAGAGACCTGGCATGCCACCCTAAGCAAAGGCACAATGGCATGATCAGAATGATGATTTGGGAAGATGGTTCCGAAGGCACTGCAGAAGCTGATTTGGAATGGGGAAGTTCAGTGGCTGGCCTGGTTGCAGGTGTTGAGGGAGAACTGACTATTTCAAATGTGATAATCAGAATGTGACTACTGAATGCCGTTTCCCTTTATGTATACTGTACACCTTTTAGTCAAAAGTTAGAGAACAGTGTTTAGTCATTTTTAGAGGTTTACTTAGCCGCATTACATTAATTACAATACTTTAAAAGTACGATGAACAGTACTTACTATATCTTTGCTGGTCATTTCAGTGGGTAAGGTATTTTATGTAACACATTTCACAACACAAGATGTTACCTTGTTAAATCGATACTTCTTGGCCTAAACTTTTCTTAGTTTATTTTTTGACATTTCTAGGACATTCAAAACTCATTTCATACTTTCACATTTAAAATGTAGGAACCGTAGGCATATGTAAATAAGTAATATAATTAGTTCTTAAAAAGTCAAAATATATAAAATGCATAGACATTTCTGGTATTTCGTTGAGCTAGAGTATTGTTTTTTCTTCTTTTTAGAATTTTTTTCCCCAATGGGAATAACAAAACTGCAACAGAGATAACATTTCCAAATTATTTAACCTACATGCTTTTAATACTCCTACAAACTATATTTCTCTTAAACTATTCTATCATTAAGGCTAAACCTTAATAAAATTTCTCACTTCAGGGAAGGAGCGGACAAAAGGTGCTTAGGAAAAAGGAGTCATAGACCAGCCCTCTGTCTCAAAGCTTAACCCCTTAAACCTGTGGCTCTTTTATATGCTAAGATTGGAACTGGTTGACTCTTCACATTTAGTTCATGTATATATTATGTAGGAGAGATGAAGTAAGTGAAGGCATACGATCAGAGGAAGTTGAAGGACAGCACGGCCTCTGGTCTAGAAGGGAGAGCCTGTAAAATTAAATACAGAGAAAAGGAAAGGGCAGGTGGCAAGGCAGGATGAGGGCACATGGGGGGATGGGGGGAGAGAGATTAATCTACTCCCCCATCACCTGGATGAAGTGTAGGAGAGAAATAGAAAAAAGAAGTAGAAACTCAAGAAAAAGCTACAAGCAAAGGCTCTCTTGTTCTTTTTTCTGTTTTGAACTTTGAGAAGAGACAGTCTCGGGGCAGTGGTGAGCAATATACCATTTTGGGAAAACTTCAGTTGTATAGAAATGAGTATGGGTGTGATTAAGTAGAGAGAGGGCAAGGAACAGGATCACCAAGTTTCCCCGAGGTCTGTGTGGAAATCAGTCAGACCATCTATTGTGCCCTCTGTAGGAGATGTGAAAGGAAACGGTGACAAAAGCCATGCACCTGCCTTAGGGTGACTGTAAAGGTGAGTGTGGTGAACATAGCAAAGATGCAGAGATGGCTTCCTAAGCCTGGGAACAGGTGAAGGACATAACTGAGACCTACAAATGTTATGAAGCTCCCGTTATAGTTCAGGGAGTAATGCCTGCATGGTTCTCTGCAGCCTACGGTGCCCAGCAGGGTCCTGACAACCAGATGGAGCTCAGCCAAGGAGTCTGGGGCCACAGTAGCTGTGACCCCAGCTGGGGTCACTCTGGGTCACTCTGATCCTCCAGACAATGAGTCAGGGGCTGACAATGCTGATAAGGGACCTCAGAAGAGGCCCAGATCCTCATGGGTTGTTGTAAGGTTTGATGGTGTTTTCAGTTACAGTAGAATGTAGAGGTTTTAATCCCTAGAATCTTACTTTATGAAATTAGAGACAAAGAACTGGACACTGGAGTTTCTGCCTTTTTGATAGAAAAAAAAAGCATTATCTTAAAAATGTTTAGACTCATACACAATTATTTGGTGGCCTTGAATCAATGTTAATAGAAGCCGGCCTTAGGAGATATTATCAGAAAAACAAAAACTAGAAGGAATCGATAAAGACCTGAGAAGCTCTTTACCTGGACTTAACTTTTAGAAAATAACCGAAAGAAGAGAAACCTAAATCATTAGAACAAGTTGTGTTGATGGCAAATGTAATAAGAACCATTCATTCTTTAAAGGATGCATCAAATCACTTCCAATTTTAAGTAGCTGCAACCAAAACAGTCTTCAAAACACAGAAGAACAAAGGACAGCTTCAAACAGCACTAAAACATGCTTTGGATGAAAATTCTGATCTTCAGAGGAGAAAACAGCATTTACAAGAAGCAGAAGGGTGGGAAAGAAGAGTGAGTGAACTGAAACTTGTATGCAACAAGCTCTGAAAGACAAAGCCAGGTTGCAGAACATTTGCTGTTCTTGGAGAAGACATCATGAATGGTGAAAACATGGAATCCAATATAACAAATGCATTAAAACATGGACAACTAGAGAATGTTTTGAAGAGAACAATGAATGAGGCTAAGTAAAATAGTATAGTACGGTGAAGAATGCCCACCCCCTTGACCCAAAGGTGTCTATATCAAACCCCTGGAACCTATGAATATGTTACCTTGCATGGCAAAGGGGACTTTGAAGATGATGAAATTAAGGAAGTATAGACAGGGATATTATCCTGGGTCATCTGGGTGGGACCAATGTAGTCACAAGAGGGGAGGCAGGAGGGTCAGAACCAGAGAAGAAAATGTGACAATCAAAGCAGAGGTTAATGAGGAGGCTACAAGCCAAGGAATGGGGGCAGCCTCTAAAAGCTGGGAGAAATAAATTAATTCTCATGGAGGGCCTCCAGAAAGAACATAGGCCTTGCTTGTAGATATGTTAATTTTCGCCTAAACTGATTTTGGACAGCTGGTGTCTAGAACTGGGAGATAATACATTTGTGTTGTTTTAAGCCACTAAATGTGTGGCAGTTTTATAGCAGCAACAGAAAACAAATACATTTGCTTAAAAACTCTTTAAAAATGAAACCAAATGTACACTAAATTAACTGACAGATAGCATAATCAATACACTTTGAGGTCATATTAAATTCTGCGAAGTGAGAAAACTTCGCTGCAGTCAGAGAAACAAAAAAAAGAAAGTGAGAAGCAAAGTTTTAGAAAAGCAGTCAGTTCTCTCTGACTGCATTGAAAAAAAGAAATGAATTTTCACTTGAAATTTAATTTGGAGGAAATTTACCATGAAAAGAGGAGAACATTTTCAAAGAAACTGAATAAATCAGCCAAACTTGTGAAGAATTGGACACCTATAAAATGCAAGTCATAATTTCCTAGAAAAATTGAAAATAATCACTGCTTGTTTCCTGTGAGAGAGATGCTCACAAGAACAGTTGAGATTGCTGATGTTAAGAGAAACCTTGATAATTCAATAATTAAAAAAGCAAACTTAAGACAAATCTTAATTGAAGAAAAATTCAAATGTGAACATTTCAACATGTGTTCATCTGTCCCACTTATGTCCCGGAGTTCCCAGTGTAACATTTGGTAGAAAGGCCTGAAGAGACCAACGGAAACCCCCTGGATAAGCTGATTCCTGGGGAAGGAGAGAAATCAGACTGTGATGTCTTGGCCAACCAGGGTGTAGAACCCAGTATGAACCAGTTGCCAGCCAATGAGCCCAGGACCCCAGAAGAAGGGCCCCTCTATCTGCTGCAACCCCATTCTGTGTTCTTTCTGGAGGCCCCACAAGACAGAGCTTGTCCTGAT
Organism: Myotis davidii; assembly: GCF_000327345.1. Lineage (NCBI taxonomy): Eukaryota > Metazoa > Chordata > Mammalia > Chiroptera > Vespertilionidae > Myotis > Myotis davidii. The sequence goes on from NW_006294243.1 coordinate 549,771, forward strand.
GCTCCTTACACAGAAAGACTGTTTGGATCTCCTTCTAATTTAGTTATTTCACCAGAATTGGTTCTGTGTTAACATAATTCTCCAGTCAGAGGGCATACATCACAGAGGAGTCCCTGACAAGAGGATCCCCATTCTTCTCTTATTCTGGAAAACAAGGGCAAACCTTTCTGAGAATCCTCTCTACCAACAGACTTCCCTAGCCCACCATATCCTCCCTGGCAGTAAGAAGTCATGTTACACCAAGCACTAGATTCAAACTTCTGTCTACATAGTCTGCAAACAGACATGAGTCACTATGTTATCCCTCCTAATGAGTCAGTTTCCAAAGTTGTTTTTTTCCTATTTTTCACTTTATTGCTATTAGTAAAGCCATTTGCTCAAATAGAAGATTGATAGAATTATAATTTGTAGGATAGTTTTTATAACTAGATAATTTTATTGTGAAGCACGTGATTTAATTACTTCTACGTAATTGTACTTGTATTTTGTGTATTTAAAGCATTTTGACATTTACAAATGCATTAATACAATCCAGATACATATAAAAATGTTTTTTGTCTTCTAAATAATTTAGAACTTTTTCTGTTTTAATTTTTTTTTGCTATTATTGAAGCAATTATACTATAGTTGAAATGAAAACTTCATAGGAAGTTTATTATAATTCTTGGAGTAGCATTTTAAATAAATGTACATTATATAAATGTAAATATAAATCTTGTTCGTGAATTGTTTCCATTTTATTTGACTTTGAGGCAGTTTAAAGAGTATTTTTGTTGTTGCTACTTAGCAGATGGATGAATTTTTGTCTGTTATTTAAAGTATTAATTTTCTCATTTTGTTTTGCTGCTGTAGCTAGGTGATTGTACATTGCTCAAATGGTAGTGTAACCAGAATTATAATCTACAAGACAGTGTTTTATGAATGTAGTTTATTTAAGAATGAATTTCATGAGTAAATGTTTGCTTTTATTCTGTTTCTAAATAGCATAGGGATAATATTTCATTGTTGATGTTTAACAAGTTTTTGATAATATGCACAGCATTATGTCTTGCATTTGTAGACATATCTTGAAACTTGAAATCTGTATGTGTCCTAAGTATTGAATTTACTCTAGTTACAAGGCTAATATATGTACTTAAATAAAATTTGGTTTGACGGAAACACTCCCTGACTGCTCCCATTGTGTTTAGAATAAAACTCAAACTCTTCACTATGAACCATAAGCTTCAGTAAGAGACAGACTTCCCAGTGATGATTTTATGGTAAATGTGAAACCAAGACTGCTACAGAGAGTAAAAAAACAAAAACAACTACTCCACCCGGAATAATACAGACAAGGGAAGCATAGGGCAATGGAGTTGGACTCTTAGGTTAAGTTAGTCCTGAATCCCACACTTTATATTTTCAGTTATATAATTAAATACATTGCCTTAATATTTGAGTCCCTCTGAGTTGGACATTTTATTCCTTACAGTCAATTTCATACTAATTGCTATTCTCTCCTAACAGCATTTCAAACTAAAGCAACATTAAATGTTATTTGAGATATTTCAGTAAGATAGATATTCCTGTAGAGAACTTATGTAATACATTTGCTCTCAAATAAAATTATTTCTTAACTAGAGGACCAGTGCATGAGATTCATGCACTGGGAGGGGGCGTTCCTCAGCCCAGCCTGTGCCCTCTCACAGTCCAGGACCCCTCAGGCAATGTCTGACCATGGGCCTGAGCTGGAAGGCAGACATCCCTCTTGCCGTCTGGGGCTCTCGCAGTCCAGGACCCCTGGCTCATTACTGCCCGCTTGTAGTAGAGGCGGGAGAGGCTCCTGCCACCACCACTGCTCTCTCCAGCTGTGAGTCCTGCTTCTGGCTGAGTGGCGCTCCCCCTGTGGGAGTGCACTGACCACCAGGGGGCAGCTCCTGCATTGAGCGTCTGCCCCCTAGTGGTCAGTGCGCATCATAGTGACTGGTGGTTCTGCCGTTTGGTCAATTTGCATATTAGGCTTTTATTATATAGGATAACATTTCATATTCCAGATCTGGTAGATGATTTGACCTGTTTCCCAGCATCCCCCTCAAGAATGAAGGTGTTAACTCCCTACCCCCATCCTCTCTGCTAAGAGTGTTCCCAGCAACAGCCCTCAGGTGGCAATCCCCAACAGGATTTCCTCAGCTGAGAAGAGTTACTTGCTTAAGTTATGTCCTCCATTCAAGGACAGCCTGCATCCAATAACTGACTGAGATGAGTCCTGGCCCACCTGCTCTAATTGAGGTCAACTCTAAAGGCTCATCTTAGCTTCAGAGCCCCCTATTGGTTTGGCAGAGACTGCATCAGAGGTCAACCTCCCCTCTAACCAATCAGGTTGCACTTCCTTTCCTTCCTTTCTCTTCCACAGGTGCACCTCCCAACAAGGTTTCTACAGCTAAGCTCAGTGCACTTGTTTCCCAGGGAAACTGACTGAAGTACAGGATAGGACTCTGTTTCACAGAATCAAAACTTGTTACCTGGAGAATTAACCCCCTCCCAAATACTGGTGAAGCAGAGTACCGTTTGAAAAATCTGAATTCCCACATTGTTGATTAACTTGCAGTTCATTAAAATGAATGAATGCTAGCAACTGGGGACTGAAACCACAACTTGTGCTTGTGCCCTTACCAGGAATCGAACGGGTGACTCTTTGGTGCACAGGCTGACACTCATCAACTGAGCCACACCAGCCAGGTCTATTGAAATATTTTTTAAAAAGCAGTAGGGTTTTGATCCTTTTTGCTTAATGCCCTCAATTTTAGGCAACTCAAATACCATAAGTTAATATTATTTTTGATTAGTAAGGTTAGAAGTTCTCTTGGCGAAGATAGTCTTTTGCCTACCAGTGTGTAGGACTCCATTCATAATCTGTCTCCTGAATGTTATTTTTTATGTTGTGGTTACATTGTGTTTATATGGTCACTTTCTCACAATGACCATCAATCACTGCCTTATGTTTAATCAAAATCTCTGCAGTCTATCTTAATTCTGGTTTCTTTGTTGTTCTTTTTATTTCCACCTTCAATTTTTCTTTTTCTTCTCTGTTCCTTCACCTGGGGCAACAATTTATGAGAATGAATCTAAGATATAATAATAATATACTCAGATACTCACTACTCCATGGGACACAGATCGATCTTTGAAAATGACTAATAATTGAAAGAATTTCGTTTGGAACATAAGCAAGCCTGCAATTGCCCAGATCACATCAAAGTGAATTTGAGCCTTTCAAGTGTGTGTGCTGTGTTTTGTAATTAATACTGCATTTATAAACATGCAACACACCAATGCACATGCCATAGAATGTGTTTGAACAAGGCTGATTTCAATGTACTGCATCAACTCAAAGAAAGCGGGCCCAGGCCTAATGTGCTTGTCTTAAAATTCTGTCTCTTTAGTAAAGAGATCGGGCTCATGCTTGATTCTCCATTTGCCAGGATATCATATTGGTAACGTGCTCCCCCTGTCATTTGCATTTTTCAGATTTCCAGGCCTTCTTACCTAACCGACTCTTTGTATTAAACTTGGAAAACTATAAAGAAAGCTACATTGTTTACAGGAAGGTATTTTTACAACACATGAGGGCGAAAATGTGACAAAGACAAAGCTAATTTTGGGCATTAATTATATGTAGGGTGATTGTGAATGCAGTATTCCCAGTGTTTCCTTTCTAACTCCATTTTCTTTTGTCATAGTCTTAAATTACCAGGGTCTAATACTGACCACACGTTTGCTTACTAAAAAGTTAGATTCTTAATTTGCTCTCAACCCATCATAACTCAAGTCTTTGAAAAGACATAACTTAGAAATGACCCCTTATCAGACTTACCAGGGTGATCACTTCACAAGTTATATAAATGTCTAATCAATATGTTGTACACCTGAAATTAATATAATTTTTATGTCAACTGTAATTAAAAATGAAAAAATATTTAAAAATTTAAAAATAAATGACCCAAGGACTTAATAACTAAATCATCAGCACCAATAGAGGATTAATATTAGTCTAAAGAGCTGTTAAAATACCTAATAATCTAAACCGATATTGTTTTTGTCTGGTATCATGATGCTCTTAGAGATTGCCAGAATAAAGATGGTCTTTTGTTTTTTAGATTTGCCTGTGATTCATAGATAAAATTTGAAACTTTAGCATGTACGAAGCTATTAAAAAGTTGCATCAATTAATCTTAACTTTTCTGAGATGAAGGAGTGTGAAAATCTGTCATCTCTATAAGCTAATGCTGGCTTTTAGAGTCGACATACATTTTCACTGAAAGATGACTAAGATAATATTTCTCCTAATGAAACTCATATTTCACAGTTCCTAGAGCATCTCTAATAACATTGGAAATGAAATAAAAGTTCAGGAAAACTTAATAAAATGCACATTTAAATATTGGTGAGAAGAGTGACAGATTAATCCAATGCAAAATGTGGAATCTTTACCAAAAAATGAATGGAAGAGATAAGGATGGCCAGAGAATACTTCTATCTCTCAGAAACTGAAATGTGGAAGTGAGCATCACACAAGAGCTGACAGGTGAGTGATAAACTAATGCTTAGAGTTAGCTTTTTTTACTGAAGCAACTGGGGCCTTATAATCATGTAATAATCTTCAGGGCCCAGGAGTGGCACCATCAGATGGTTACCATGACAATGGGACTGGTATCACATGGCACTATTAATAACCTCATTACTGCTGAAGGAACTCTCCCATGAATACTTGACCAGGGAATGACTTGCTATTAACTGAAATATACATTTTCTCTCAAGACAGGTTAATAAATGGTTTTCTAAATAAATTAAAATAACCAAGAATGATTGAAGGTCATTATGGAGAAAAATGACTCTGCCAACATTGAATTTGATGCATGGTATTGAAACCCATCATGAAAAACTTTAATATGTGTTGAGCATTTTCACAGTCCTAGTTAGATTAATGAAAAACAAACAAACAAAACACAACAGTGACAATGTGTCCTTCAGAGTTTATGGAAAAGGGGCCCATCACACCGTGGCCCCTTCCGCCAGCCATCTCTGCCCCTGATGGGCTCCCCACTCCGATCAGGGACAAGGCCTGTGATTACCACCTGTGGCCCTCCCCCATGGCTGCCTCCCCCTAATTGCCCTGCCCCAATCGGGGGTGGGGCAGGCCGGCCAACCTCCTATGGCCCCTTTCTGGCTGTTGATTCTCAATGGGCACTCCTTACCTCATTTGGGGGTGGGGCCAGCCAGCCAATAACCTGCGGCCCCTCCCCCTGGTTGGCCTGGCCCTGATAGAGGCGGGCCAGCCAGCCAACCTCCCGCTGTCTCCTCCTCCCAACATGCCCGGCCCTGATCTGCTCAAATTGGGCCCAGGCTGGACAGACCCCATCTATGCATGAATTCATGCACTGAGCCTCTAGTATAATTAATACAGATTTTAGTGGGCAGAATTAAATTTTACTCTTAAACTTTGTCTTCATAGTAGTAATGAGAAAAAGAAAAATGTTTATTCGAGGGGAAAAGGAAATGCAACTCTGATGATGGGAAAACAACCAACATTTTGTTTCAGTACATTTCTTGTACAGGCATTTTATTTTTGAAGGTTTTATAACGCTTTAACATGTACCAAACAAGATATTCCATTTTAAAATAAATCCTTTGCGATACATGCATTTCCCTTTGGTGACATCTCTTTACATATGTTTCTCAATACCTATCATTAAATAACAGCAGATGAAAAATGTGCTCTCCTTCTCCCTTCTCCCTTCTCCCATCCTTTCCTCTTTTGTTTAACACTGCACACACATTTAAATTGATGGATATAGGACTGTAGTGACTCAAGAAGGAGCTGTCACAGAAGGCTCTAGTAAATCAGTCAGTCAATACTTTACATTTAATATACCAGGTAAAAATCACAGTCCACATTAAAGGCAGAAAATCTGGGACAGATAGAGATTTTGCAAAGAGAGAGAAAGAAAAGAGAGAGAGAGAGCGCACATCAGAATAGAATTAGGAGTATTAATTGCTTGTAAATGTTTCTAAGAAATGTCTGGAGAAACCTATCATTCAATTAACTGTGTTCAGCTCCAAGGAAGAAAAACATCGAACTGGATGTCTGAGAGTAGACCTCTGGGAATCTTGGGATATGGTGACTTATCCCATATAAGTAATTTGCAGTTGTCTTCATGAACACAGAAATAGCTACATGGTAAATTTAGGCAAAAACTACCTGGGAAAATCCCTAAATTTTTTATGTGCTCAGTTCTTTGAGGGAGGGCGGGAGCATTAGACTCTTTCTGTGGTGATAAGAATTCAGTGGACATAAAAGTGTCTTAGAGTTATGGTAAGAGGATGCTGTGGCAAAAAAGTGGCTTGGGACCTTCTGATGGAGAATAGGTAAGGTTCAGAAACCTTAGTAGACACCAGGTGGAGAGGTGATGAAGACCAAGAATCAGTAAGGCAATGCACATCTCTTTGATACCAGTAAGAAAAGACACTAACAAAGAATAAGCATTTCCTGCAATGGCAATCTCCTGGTAATAAATTCCCTCAGCTTCTGTATGTCTGAGATAGTTATTTTATTTTATTTTATTTTATTTTATTTTATTTTATTTTATTTTATTTTATTTTTATTGATTTCAGAGAGAAAAGGAGAGGGAGAGAGAGATAGAAACATCAGTGATGAGAGAGAATCATTAATCGGCTGCTTCCTGCACATCCCCTACTGGGGATTGAGCCTGCAATCTGGGCATGTGCCCTTGACCAGAATCAAACCTGAGACCCTTCAGTCAACAGGCTGATGCTCTATCCACAGAACCAAACCAGCTTTGGCTGATTGGGATAGTCTTTATTTCTTCTTCATATCTATAGGATAACTTTGGTGGATATATTATTGTTGGCTAGTATCTTCTCTCTTTCAGTAGTTTGAATATATGGTTTCACTCTCTTCTAGTTTATAGAGTTTCTGCTGAGAAGTTCAGTGATAACCTAATGGGTTTTTCTTTATAGGTTACTTTTTTCTTTTCTCTGACTGCCTTGATAATTGTTTCTTCATCATCATTATTATTACTAGAGGCCTGGTGCATGAAATTCATGCCCTGGGGGGGGGGGTGTCCCTCAGCCCAGCCTGCACCCTCTCCAATCTGGGACCCTTTGGGGGATGTCCAACTGCCGGTTTAGGCCTGATCCCTGTGGACCTAAACTGGCAGTCAGAGATCCCTCTCACAATCTGGGACTTCTGGCTCCCAACCACTTGCCTGCCTGCCTGTCTGCCTGCCTGATTGCCCCTAACTGCTTCTGCCTGCCAGCCTGATCATGCCCTAACCAATCCCCTGCCAGCCTGACCGATGCCTAACTGCTCCCCTCCTGGCCTGATCACCCCCAACTGCCCTCCCCTGCTGGCCTGGTTGTCCCCAACTGCCCTCCGCTGAAGGCCTGGTTGCTCCCAACTGCCCTCCCCTGCTTGCCATCTTGTGACAGCCATCTTTGACCACATGGGGGCGGCCATCTTGTGTGAGGGTGTGATGGTCAATTTGCACATTACCTCTTTATTATATAGGATTTTTTTCACAATTTTAATACAATGTACCTTGAAGAAGGCCTTTTTGGATTGACGTAATTGGTTTTTTTTGTTTGTTTGTTTCTTGGATTCAAGGATCTAGCTCTTTCTGTAGGTTTGGGGAGTTCTCATCAACTATTTATTTGACTAGATTCTTTGTTCCCTTCTCCCTCTCTTCCTCTGGTATGCCTTTTCTAATATTGCTCTTCCTGGCAAAGTCATATAGTTCTTATAGAGTCCTTTCACTTTATTTTAATGCTCAAGTCTTTCTCTTCTTTCCCTCTGTGTCATTTTTAAATTTCTACCTTTTATATCACCAATTCTTTTCTCCATTTGTTCAGCTCTATTTCCTATACTAATTCAATCTTGATCTCTTTTATTGATTTTCATATCCAGAATTTCTATTGGTTCCTTTTTAAAGTTTCAGTTTAATTGGTAAAGTATTCATTTTGTTCAATGATTTTGTTTCTGAGTTCTTTAAACTGCCTATTTGTGTTTTTTGCATCTTGTTGATTTTTTTCTGAACTGCAGTCATGACTTCTCTGTTATTTAAATCACATATGTCTATGTCTTTAAATTTATTTTTTGGAGAATTTTCATTTTCTTTCTGAGCTGCCTTGATACCTTGATTGTTTGTGATATTTGATGGACTCCTTCTCTGCCTAGGCATCTATGTATGATTGGCATTTATCTAGCAGATTGATAAGAAGTCAATTATTTTCCAGTAGGTAGTGATGAATCACAAGTTGTCGGTTTTTTTCTTGTGTGTTTTGTTGTTGTTGTTGTTGCTTTTTAGCTTTTGCGCTTCTTTGGATTTTCAAAGCTCTGGTGGAATATGGCCTGTGTTCCCTGGGAAGGTGGCTACCTCCCCTGTGATCTGGTCATTCTGGTCTCAAAGGATCAAACCCCACAGAGGAACAATGGGCAATGGGGCTCCAAATCCCTGAAGTCCCAGTGCTGTCCCCGCAGCCAGATGCTTTCATATCTTGGCTATTGTAAATAATGTTTCAAAGAACATAAGTATGCATATATCTTTTCAAATTGCTGGTTTGGTTTCTGGGTCTGAAATCAAATGGTAGCAATATTTTTAATCTTTTGAAGAACCTCCATACTGTTTTTCATAATGTCTCCCCCACTCTACACTTATTCACAGTGTACAGGGGTTCCTATTTTTCTACATCCTTGCCAGCACTTGTTATTTGTTGACTCTTGGATGATGGCCATTTTGACAGGTTTAAGGTGATAGATCATTGTGGCTTTGATCTGCATTTTCCTGATGATTTCTCAGTATAATTTATTCAGAGAGAAGTGTATGGATCTTAAGTTTGATGAATTTTACAAATGCATATAATCCA
>NW_006294243.1:558749-560000 GCF_000327345.1 Myotis davidii
ATATTTTCTATAACTTCAGATAATTCCTTATGCACCCCCTTCAGAGGCCACTACTATTCTTACTTTACAATCATTGATTAGTTTTGACATTCTGAAACTTCAAACACACAGAATTATGCAATATGTACTGTTTTGTGCCTGACTTCTCTCACTCAGCATAATGTGTTCTGATTCATCCCTGCTGTTGCATAATTTGTTCTATTTTCTTGCTGGGAAGTACCTCATCATACAAATGTACACCATGATTGGCTTGTCAATTTTCTTATGATGTTCATGAGGGCTTTCCAGTTTGGAGCTACTATGAACATTTTTCTATGAGTCATTTGGGGACATATGTTTTTATTTATCTGAATATCTTAGATATACCTAAAGAGCAATTGCTGCATAATAGTATGGATATAAATTTAACTTTTTAATAACCTGCCAAACAGCCTATAAAATGGTTATCAGTTTGCATTTTTATGGCAATGTTAAGGGTTTTTTGTTCAGCAGCCTTGCTAACATTCAACATCCCAGTCTTCTTAATTTAGCTATTCTTATGAGTGTGTACCAGTACCTCACTGTGCTTTGAATATGCCTTTTCTTGGTGACTACTGTTAGATATTTTCAAGTACTTCCTGGCTATTTTTATTTCATATGTGTATGACAATATAGATATCTTCTTTTGTAAAATATGTTCAAATCTTTTGCCATTTTTTCTTTGTTTGAGTTTCTTTGTATTAATGAGTTGTATGGATGTTTGCATTTCCTACAGACAAGTCTTTCCCTCGATAAATGCTTTGCAATGTTTTTTCACACTTAGTTGTCTTTTCACTCTGTTACAGTGTCCTTTCATGAACAAAACTTCTTAATTTCAACATAATTAAATTTACCATTTTTTATTTGATGATTTATGTTTTTTTGACTCTTGTTTAAAAAATATTTGTTTATGGTTAAGAAGAGCTTCTCATATGTTTTAAACTAAAAGACTTTTTTTGTGTGTTTATTCCTCATCTACTAGTAGATCTACAAACCATCAGGAATTGATTATTTTTGTTTTGTAAAGGGTGATGTGGAAATCAAGATTAGCCAAAACCGGGTTGGCTCAGTGGATAGAGCGTCGGCCTGCGGACTGAAGAGTCCCGGGTTTGATTCTGGTCAAGGGCATGTACCTTGGTTGTGGGCACATCCCCAGTGGGAGATGTGCAGGAGGCAGCTGATCGATGTTTCTCTCTCATCGATGTTTCTAACTCTCTATCTCTCTCCCTTCCT
>NW_006294243.1:560146-569988 GCF_000327345.1 Myotis davidii
TCCCAGTAATTTTTGTGGAAAAAATATCATTTTTGTCTCCAACTTCACTGACACCTTGTCATAAATGAGGTGATAGTAACATATGTGGATCTATTTCTGGGTTCACCTTTCCATCCTTTTAGTCATTTTGGCTATTTTTTTACTGCTTTAATCACTATAGCTTTCTCATGGGTCTTTTTAGCTGGTGTTAGAAAGCTTTTGCTGCACTATGTTCCTTTTTTCCAAACTGCCTTGAGTTTCCTTATATTTTGCATAAATATCTTTATGAATATTTAGAATCATTCTGTATATTTCAATAACAGAAAGAAAAGATACCTGGCCCAGCCAGTGTAACTCAACGGTTGAGTATTGACCTATGAACCAGGAGGTCATAGTTCAATTTCTGGCCTAGGTTATGGGATCAATCCCCAGTTGGGGGCGTGCAGGAGGCAGCAGAGCAATCATCCTTTCTCATCATTGACGTTTCCATCTCTCTCTCTCCATCTCCCTTCTTCTCTGAAACCAATAAAAAAAATATTTTGGAAAAAGATACCTGCTAGAGCCCTTATTGTAATTTCATTGAATCTAGAGAATTATTTGGAAGAAATTGATATCTTTACATTATTGAGTCTTTCAATCCATGAACAGAATCAGCTAATGATAGCTACGATAATGCTATGTTCAACAACCCCACAATTCGTGGCTTAAAACAAACAATGACTAATTCTCACAGATGTACTGGTTTGTTGGGGAGGCTATGGTGACTGGAGTGATTTATTATCACTTAACTCGGCTCGGCCTTTCTCTTCATATTCCTGAGATGGCTCAACATGCCTCTCATTCTTCTGGGACTAGTAGGTAGAACAGGGCATGGCTTTCTCATAATGAGGGCAGGATTGCAAGAGCGCCAGGCCAACTGCACAAGTATATTTCTAGCTACTGCTTGAAATCCATCTGTTAACATCACACTGTCCCAAATAATTCATTTGGCTGAGCCCAAAGTGAAGGGTGGGGCAGTACGTGGCACCTTTGGTGAGAGTACTGCAAAGTGCATAGCAAAGGGCTTTGGCAACAGGGTAGATGGGTAATTGGGCCTAATCTAGGAAATGTGTCACTCCAGGCAAGCTGAGAATCCAGTTTCTCTAACTAGAGTTTAGTATTGTCAGATACTAGTTAGAGAAATCCTTTGCATGCCACATGTTTCAATCTTCTTTGAGTCCTCACTCTACCTTTAAATTTGTGTTTCACCAATAGGAAGAGTTCACGTTTCCTCAGCTCTGTTCCCCTTCATCACAAGAGTCCTAAAAAAAGGGGGAGTGAATGCACCAAATTTCCCACATTTTCAACCCACTTAGCTTCTGCCTGCTGCGCTCTTTTCTAGCTAGAGTCAAGCTAGAGTTTTTGAATTGTTAGAAGACCTGACACCCTCAGGCCTTCTGCAGTTTCTGTAGAAGGCCTGATTTTAATGCTCATTCACAAAATGTTCTCCTTTAATAACTCTTGTCCCCATGTAGGTCATTTATGTACAAGATGCTAAAGGTGGAATTGCATTTTTTGTTCATGATAGTAAAATCACGGTATGGATGCAAACTCTTTAATTTTCATACTATTAAATGAATATTATTTAGTGATTGAAATCAATAAATATTATTTATATACATTAACATGTATAATTGTCAAAAATATAATATTGAATAAAATAAAAGTGGGCTGCAAAAGGATACATTCAATATTGTTAAAGTGGATAAACATGAGGTAATCTGAATTTCCTGAAGCTGTATTAAATTGTGTGTGTGTGAGAGAGAGAGAAAGAGAGAGAGAGAGAGAGTGAGAGAGAGGAGAGAGAGGTGGGTCTGTGAATGTATCTGTTTATTTACATTGGAAAAAAAACATTGAACAATAATCTATCTTGTGAAGGGATATTACAATAGAAAGACACACATGCAAACAATGCATACCAACTCCAGGGGCCCTAGTATGTGTGGTGACAGCAATTGCCTGAAGGATGGAGGCCTGAACATTGTTTTCATTTTTAAACAACACAAATAAGGAACAAATAGGACAAAGTATTAACCTTTCTTAGACCGTGGAGGCTGGTAGATGCATTGGAATTTTTCATATATTTAGATTTTTATCTCTAGGTTTGAAATATTTAACTAAATATTTAAAATTTTAAAAAGGAAACATTTAAAACATAATTCTACAATTGTACTTCACCTCCTTTCTTCAAATAATCAATGCCAGTCTAGGTAGCATACATTCCTGGGTGGTCACTGCCCCTTCGATTATATATCTTTAATTGGAGCTCTTTTTAGAACCAGGAGATGGCGGTGCACTGAGTTTTCTTCAGGAAGAGCTGAGCAGTGTGACATCAGAAATTCTCAAATATTCTGTTAACATGCATCTCTTAGATAGACATCTAAGAACACTACTATTGGAAGTCCTATTTCGAATAGTATATAAAATGTATTTTCCAACTGACATACACTTGATTTGTCAGTGAACATTTTATGGTTGGATGCACAGTACTATTTTTTTCATAACTTACTAATGTAATTTATTTATTTACTTAGCTAATGTAATTTAATCATATCATGCACAGTTACACAGATTTGGGACTTGAAGTTTTAGTGAATGTTGGCAAGTCTTTTCATGACTAGACGGAAACATCTCAATATTACGTGCAGTGAGAAGGTGCTGCTCCGTGGAGAGCTCTTATTTTGCGCTTTATCTAGTCCTGACACTGTCTACTTCTATTCAGTTTTCAAGTCCACATGGCACTGTTTGAGAAGAGGTTAAAAAGTATATATCACAAGATATTTGTCACTATCTTTTGGATCAATATTTTGACTCTCATGTTCAGAGATTGCTCTTTTAAAAAAAACAACCCGAAGACTTGAATTTTATGCATTGATAGAAATTTTTGAAACAGCTTCCTTTAAAACAGATTCACAGATTCTGATTCAGGTTGCCCTTTCATAGCCATTACATCTGCCTGAAGTGCATCCAGTTAAACTATAACATTCCTACTGGTAGAACAATGTCTTTGTGGAAAATGAACAACATGCTATTTGTTTGAAAAGACTCTTGGTGCTGTGGGTATTAAAAACCTAATTATTATTCTCAGATAATAATTAGTTTGTGCAACTTCCAAGAAAATCCATAGTACACTGTGATTGTAAAATATCTTTAAATTGACTGAAGCCCTGGCTTGATAGATTTTCTCTATTCTTACCCTGACAAGTCTAGAAGTGAGCTATCCCCAACATAAATACTAGTTAGTATTCCTACCACATTAGGCTATCAACTTCATGATATCTTGGCTTTAACAAAATAGAAGGTATTCTTTCAATTTATTTAATACAATAAAAGTCTGGGGTTTTAAACATGTTTGCAAAGGATGTGAATGAAACTTTACCTGGTGAAAACATCAGAAACATAGATATGGTTTTTTTTTTTTTCTAGTCAGTTATTTCATGGAGTGTCTTTCATTCGCTATCAAGCAAAATAGGTAGAATGTGCATCTCTGATTCAGAAAATGAGGCCAATTCACTCACTGAACTGTAACACTATATTATTTCTTTGAACTTGAGAAAATATTTTGAGAATGTTCCAAAATTTTTGCAAATTAAAACAAAAGTGGGAATAAAATATGTGAGTAGAAAACACTGAATACATTACCATCTCATTGACATAAAGAAGCAGTTATTCTAGATGTAGCTAAGTAGGGTCTTTCACCAAAAAAGGGCTTTTGCTTGGACTGGGCTGAAGGGGGACAGTAAAGAAAAGAGTCAGTGTGCCTTCCCAGATGATCCAAAGTGAACACCAAAACTTTAAACCTAGCTTCTACATTTTTAAACACCTGTCCTATGACTGAAAACTTGATATTCAGGAAAAATAGAGCAAAGAATAACCTCACACCCATTAGTTCTGGCTCTAAATTTAAGAAACTGGGGTTATTTTGGGTGACCCATCTTCCCTCTTTAGTTGCCCTGGGTTTCATCAAGAAGTCCAGGTAAATCCTCAGACTAATTAGCCTTCAAGTCACCTGTGCTAAACTCCATCTAGTCTTACCCTCCCCAGATATCTGAATGCTACAGATCTTTCCCTTAAACCTCTCCTTTACTCTCAACTTAGTCATAGTTCATCATCTTTGACCAAGGTCATTAAAATGGATAAACATAGGTAAGCCATGAATTTTCTGAAACTGTGTTAAATTGTGTGTGTGTGTATGTGAGAGAGAGATAGAAAGAGAGAGAGACAGAGACACATACAGAGAGAGAATGTAGATCTGTACATGTGTTTATTATTCTAATAAACTGTTACTATAATTCATCAGATTTTTAAAGAGAATCTTAGGCATGACACCATTGAGAGATACCCTCTTAGGTAACAGCTGACTGTCATGTGAATGTGCTAGAGGTCAACAAACTGGCCTTTAACGAGGACCTTGAAGAAGATATTTCTTAATTGTGAGATATTTTATAAGTTGTAAATGTGCAGAAGTTCTTCCAATTCGAAGACATTCACTACTTATCCATTGCTTTAATTCAACTAATGTAAATACAGAAAGTTCAGTAAAAATGGTCAAGGTACAGTGCTGAAGAAGGTACAGTGAAGTTTTGTTTATGTCTAAAGACAATTCCTTTTGAATGGCAATGCACGTGAAGGACTAAAAAAATAAAGTTTATGCCATTTACCCAATCTACTTCTGGAAATGCCTCTACAGAAAAATTCAAATATAAAAGAAAAAAAAAAAGAACGTTTGCAAGACTAGATCCATTTATGTATTATTCATTATAGAAAAAATAAAAGTAATTTAAATATACAATTAGAGGGGACTGTATAATTATAGTAAGGCCTGTAAAGTATGAAATACTAAAAGTAATAATTATGAAAGCTTTAAAATAACATAAAGATGGTAAGTAAAATCTGAGAATTTTTGAAGTTGAGCTTATCATTCTCTCCTGTTAAGCTGTGCGTTGTCATTAGAATTAATTGGTCACAGCCTATAGTTCTTGGATCCTTCCTGCATTTGCTACTGCACCATGACGATAGCCATTTGCACTCCCAAAACTTGGACTTCACAGGGCACTTTATGTCAGCTAACCTTAAGTGATGATTTTATTGTTTATCTCATTTTTTTATATTAGCTGATTTAAAAAAATCAGACCAGTTATCTTTCACATTGAAGCACAAATAAGAGTAAAACTCTTACCTATATAGCCTTAGAAATATAATTTTAATTTGCTTATCTCCATGACTAAGAATGATAAACATTATTTAAAATATAAACCAGTAAATTTTACCAATAACATCAATACCAAAAACCTAAGAAGAAATCATCATCATTGAAGGATGCCTGGAGAATGCCTTAAAGTTGTCTTTATGCCTTTTGCTTCCTGAGAAATGAGGAAAGGGTGTTTGTTCACGTATTACAGGTACCATGATGAGTAAGTATGCTCAACCGAGAATGGGAATGATTTAGCTCTTGGTTAGTAAACATTGTCTCACAAGCAAAATAAATTATGTGAACAAATAATAATTAGAATCCTGCTTCTAATAAATTTTGTCTTGCATAAGTAAAGCAGAAAATTACAACATTAATAAAACCTCTAATAGCATTTGTTCTAATACCCTTGGGGAGACGAACCAAGGTGATACAGACCTAATACAGAAAGTGGGGTGAGCTACAAGGTAAGATGGGGAACTGATAAACAGGAACTTTCTGCTCAATTAGATGTCACACTGAGGTCTCACTCAACCTTTTGTCTTTCTATTGAATGGCCTAGTCCACCAAAATAAACTCATAGTACAGGTGAAACTTACACTGCATCTGTCACCAGCCACCTCCTCTTCACAGAGAATACCAGGTGCAGAGAGCTGTGTCTAAGGACTGACCCTTGATGCCACTGCAACCTCTCTGCCCACTGTAGCTAGTAGATGTGCTTCTTTACCTGGGGGAGTGATATTTTAAGAGCATTCAAACAAATGGGAATGCTAAAAGAAAGTGAGCTGTGTATTTTTTTCCATCCTTAATTCCTGCAGCTCTAGAAAGATGTGAGTTTCATGTCCGAAATAGCTTTCCTTTGCTTTTTCACACTCCCAATTAAATTGTCATTTTTTTCCCTTATAAGGCCAAATTAGTTAGACATAAGCACAACTGCTACTCAGGAGGCACACAGCCCCAACTGGGCTGAGGTGAAAAGTTCAACTCTATTCAAGGCTTTCTTGTGTGGGTGTGCGGCTTTACGGAACTGCTGGACACCCTGCTTTTGTACATTGTGTTAAATGTGAAAAATACCTTCATTTAATGAAATCACTGAGTCATGCTTTCGGTTTCTTACATTTGAATAAGTGCTATCAGATTGATGAACTTTATTCTAAAAATATTTGGAAAAAAGAAGCTTCCATCATTTCTAGGTCTTACATTGGAAAGATTTTCCATTCAAAGATCTATCTGTGAGCCTACCATGATCCCTGCTAGAGAAAAACCATCAAGAAGGAAATGGTATGTTCTGAAACCAAATAATTTAAATAACATCAATACATGTGTATCGAGAAAACACGGAGAGTGTGTCAACACTTTGTCATAATAAGATACAAAGTCACCATCCTAAGAATTTACAACTGAATGAAAGCCAGGAACCCAAAGTTAATTGGTGTTTTGTGCTCAAGATTACAATCATAGAGCTTGTAAACGTGGATGGGAGCAGGAAAATCTGAATGCAATTGAGTTAGCATAGAAGGTGCTCCTTAATTTTCCTCCAGGGATGAGAACTATGTTATTAAGATAAAAGTGTTTTCTTGGAGGAGGTTTCTGTGAAATGACAATTCCATAACAATGCTCTTGGACATCACAGACTAGAGAAGATATTGCTCAGAGTTAATTTTTTTAAAAAGCAATGTAGTTTATATTCTTTATATATCCATTCACAAAATTCTGTACCCCTAAGACTAGTACAAGTGTCTTTGAAATAATTTATTATTTTACTTTTTCAAAGTAGAGGTAATATAAACTCTATTATATGTAAGCATGGAAGCAACAGCATCATGTTTAAACCATCTTTAATCTACTAAATCATCTATACTAATAATAGCCCAGGTAGTCGTCATGCCCTCACACATCACGCCCTAAAGTAGTCACAAGATGGTCCTCACAAGATGGTCATCACAAGATGGCTGCACGTACAGTGGAGGCGGGGTCTGGTGGAGGAGGCAGGTCAAGGCAGGGGAGGGCAGTTGTGGGCAATCAGGCTGGCAAGGGAGCAGTTAAGGGCAATCAGGCTGGCAGGGGAGCAGTTAGACATCAATCAGGCCGGGAGGGGAGCAGTTCGGGAGCAAGCAGGCTGGCAGGCAGAAGTGGTTAGGGGCGATCAGGCAGGCAAGCAGGCAGGCGAACAGTTAGGAGCCAGTGGTCCCAGATTGTGAGAGGAATGTCTGATTGCCAGTTTAGGCCCGATCCTGCAGGCCAGGCCAAGGGACCCCACTGGTGCATGAATTCATGCAGCGGGCCTCTAGTACAATATAAGAATGTTTAAATATCTCATATGGTCCAAGGGCAGAAATTAGGCTGGATTTTGGATTAAAGCTGCTAAATGCCTGGAGAAAAGAATACTCTCCAAATGTTAATTTATCTTATACTGGATCTTCTCTGGAGTTCTCTCTTTAGATTGCCTGTTCTCAGTGTTTTTATCTACATTATAGAAATTTGGTTCTGGAGCTTTAAATTCTATGATCTTAGTAATAAGTTTCATGTATGGTGCTGTACCTAATCCCCAATCCAAAATTCCTATGGAAAGGTTTGTAGTAGGGACAGGGTCAGTCTGGAAGTTTTCCTCAGAAGCAAGGAATATTGATGAGCTTAAAAGAGAGAAAATAATTAAGCTACAATTTTTCCTTAACTGGATTTTCAATAGAGTTCAATACATTATCTCACTGGCACTTATCAAAGGCAATAGTCTAAAAGAATGATCTTAGTTCTTTCTGATTCATTTTTGCTTCTTTATTTGACTCCTTCCAATTTTTAAAGTTTTAAATTTCACATTTTA
This sequence comes from Myotis davidii, assembly GCF_000327345.1. Classification (NCBI taxonomy): domain Eukaryota; kingdom Metazoa; phylum Chordata; class Mammalia; order Chiroptera; family Vespertilionidae; genus Myotis; species Myotis davidii. Next base: position 568,177 of record NW_006294243.1, read on the forward strand.
TTAACAATGTAAAAATGTATGCCACTGACTAAATTACTTCATTCACATTTCTATTAATGATTTCCAAATGTGTGGTATATTTTTACAGTCAAAATATTTGTAGATCAGTGCATAGAAATTACTCAGCATAATTGTACCAAATTTGAAAAAGTGACATGTTAAGTTCTAAATACTAAGAGTAATTGCCTTCAAATTTTTTTTCACAAAACTATCAGCAGTTAACATACTTAGTGTAATTCCATCTATTGATAAGGACTTATTTCTTATTGAATTTACACATAACAAAAATTTTATACTCAATCAAATGGATTCAATCTAAAATAACCCCAAAAGAAAAAACTAAGATGTCACATTTTAATTGTCTCTTTTTATAGATCTATACTAGAGGCCCAATGCATGAAATTCATACAAGAGTAGGCTTTCCTTCCCCCAGCTGCAAGCCCCAGCTTACCTCTGGCACCCAGGACCCAGGACCCAGGCTTCTCCGGCAGCCCCAGCTTAATCCGAAAAGGTTGTCTGGAAGGATGTCTGGTCTAATTAACATATTACACTTTTATTATTATAGATATGTGTTTAGAATAATTGAACTGATATTTGTGTTCAATCTGAACTTTAGAAGGAATAAAAAATGAGCCAAAATAAGGCAACACAGAAGAAAAAAATAGAGGCTTTTATGAAAAAGGAAATGCATCATGAAAATAATCAGCAGCTGAACAGCTGAAGGAAGTAAGAGACAGGTGAGGTGGAAAAATCAATCTCTGTCCTTGCCTTTTCACTTATTAATTGGTTCTGATTCACTTCCCACTGAGACTATGAGGAAGCAAGGAGAAATTTTCTATGTTTTTCATAGACCAAAATTTCATTGTTTGGGGGAGGAGAAAATACATTTTGACCTATTGATAAACTTTAATTAATTCTGAGGGATAGTAATCACAGTGATGCAAACATGAAGAAAAATTTCCAACACTTCATATTAGTATAATTAACTAGTTATTAACAAAGGAAGGAAGCAAATGGGATCGGACATTAAGCCTCATTGACTAGGAAAGGGAAGCTTCACAGACTTCCTAGGGGACAGTGGCATCCTTTGCCAAAGGAATTAACCCCTCAGGCAGGAAGAACCAGCTTCCCAATCTCCCAAGGGGACAACCAGCCCCTTCCCATAAATTTCTGGAAGAGGGCAGGGAGAATCAGTAAAGGCCAAGATCTAGGAAAGGGATTGGTTAGAGGGAAGGCCCAGCACAAACCCACAGAGAATTAGGAAGGAGACTGTTAGTTTGAAAAAAGCTTACCCCTTCCCAAGCCCAAGGAGATATACTCAAATCTTAACAAAGGTCTGGGACTGCTTCGTTCACACACACACTCTCTCTCTGTAGAATTCTTGTGGGACTTATCAAAATTTACACAGCATAGCATGTAACCAGGGGACCCACTTCAAAGTGAAAGAGATAAAAAAAAGTGAATCCACAACCACAGGACCCACTGATGATAACACACATAGCAACATCGAGAAGCATCTAGCTTTATAGAATGTTGGAAAAGACTTCTAAAGGTACAGCTAAAGCACCAGTTTAGTGACAACAATGTGGAAAGACAGGGTGTTGTCCTTCAGAATGTATTAAGTCAGAGACCATGGCATGATACTATGTCTTTAGTAGAATAATGTGTGATTTCAGATGTATTATAACCACTGATGAAAACAAGTGTGGCCATACTTATCATCACTCCCCCAAATTTGTCGGATTTGTGTTTCCCATCCTGATTGTTCTGGGTTTGGCAGGATTAGACATTTTATCCCTCAGACGAGTACAC
>NW_006294243.1:570056-572325 GCF_000327345.1 Myotis davidii
CCAAAATACATAGCAAGAATCTTATTGAACTACAAGCTTGGAAGCCAATAAACCACTTTGGATTTCTTGTACCCAAGGACCAGCAGGTAAGATGATAAATCATCATAATTTAAGAGGTAATTACTCTGATTAGCAGAAAGAGATGGGGCTCCTTTGACACAGGACAGAAAAAAGAAGTGTGCAACACAGATTATTTATGTGCGTGCATTTTGGCACTTCTATGTCCAACTGAAACTATAAATCAACACATTTAGCAACCTCAGATTGAGAAGAAGGTGATTCAAACATGAAGAAAATTTCTAATGGTTTAGAAACCTTAAAATTGAAGATTTTGGACACATCAGACTTAAGTCAACTATACCAGCTAAGGTAATAGCTGAGCATAAGAAGAATTGAGAATGTTGGTGGAAAAGGCAGAGGATAAATACCCATTACAGGAGTAAGACTGCAATGATAGACTGTAGTTTGTCTGACCAACTTAACTTTCCTCTGCTACATTTCTCCTTGAGAGAAGTGGTGCATTGAAAGTGCAAAGAAGTTATTCCTCAAACACATGTGGAGACCAGATCTCTGACTGTTGAGAGCAGAGCAGACTTCCCATGAGCAGTTTCCAGCCAGTGATGGAACATGATAGGAATGCAGAAGAGACTTTTTCTGGTATATGCAGGGCTCCTCTGATGGGCAAATTTGTCCTGAGGACTCTTTGTCTTTCTTAGAGCTGCACTCAGTCTAAAATCCAACTACCCAATCTTCTTTCCTTCTCTCTCTCCTTTACTCAGGGTCACATTCTGATGGCTCTCCCAACCTATCTCATTTCTCTCCCCTTTTTTTTTTCTCAGAGGAATTTCTCTTAAACTCCTTTCACATCTAAGTTCATCTTGGCATTGGATTACAGGCAGTCCTTGGGTTACACTGGACTTGACGTACGTCATTTTGTGGTTACATTGCCATCTCCCATTTATTTATTAAAAAAAAAGTTCTGTCATTTTGATGTATGTACATATGTGCTTTATGTTTTTTATTATTTAGGTACCACAAGTAAAGGTCAGGAATGGTTATCTTTCTTTTACATTTTTTTTTACTGTTTCACTTCATTACTGCTGTGTATGTGCTCCATGTGAGTGATGTAGGCGCTTATGTAGGTGGGTTCCGACTTATGGTGAAAATCGCGTTAAGTCGCACCTTAGGAATGGATCTCCGATGTAACCCAAGGACCTACTGTATTAGAGGACCTAGATGAACATATGATTTTATACCTTTTGAATGATAATCTCCAAATGTGTTTTTGTTAATTAAAAAAATTACTGATTTTCCTTTAACTATGGGCCATACTTCTTTTCATATATAGTAACTATTTTATTGTATATTAAACATTGCTGATAAGTTATAAGCACTCTGGATTCCCATATTTTCTCCTGGAGAATGTTGGATTTTATTCAGCAAGCTGTGAAATAACTGGTGGATTGCCTTGAACTTACAAGGCAATTATTATTATTTTATGCAAAGGAAAGTCGAGTTTGGTTTCACCCTTAATATTGGGGTGGATATTTTAGTCCTGAGATATAATCTTACAGTGTGTCATTTTGGAATATCAGTGGGAAATGAACTATTTACTGGGTCTCTCTAATTTGGCAGAACTTGAACTCCAAACTCTGTCACTCTTGTGGTGGGAAGTAGCTAAAATCTCTCCTCATCTCTGTCCCTGTTACAGTTGTAGCTTCCTTCTGGGCTCCTTGGAGTCTTCTGTGCACAAGTAGAAAAGTTCTAAGGTTAGCAGAGAAGTTGAACAGATTTTATGTGCAGAGTCTGGGACTCCTCACAGTTTATTCCCTCTTCTTTGTTCTAGGATTTTTAATCATTTTGGTTCCTAGACTCTATACTTCACATGATTAGATCATGATTAGTGTGGCTTTCTACTTATACTTTACTAGAGGCCTGGTGCACAACATTTGTACACTGAGGGGTGTGGGGGTCCTCAGCCCGACCTGCACCCTCTCCAATCTGGGAGCCCTCAGGGAAGCCCTCTCCAATCTGGGAGTTTTTGTCTGTCTTTGCAATTATATGAGCAAATTATCAGACCCCAACTCAGTTTGGTTTGTTGCTCACAGAATAATAGAGGAATTTTTTTTTTCTTTGCTTCATTGGTGGAGATTTTCTGGAAGTTTTAGAATATCTTCCCTTTAATTTTTCCTAGACACTCTGATTTTAATTATGTCTCTCCCCTTTGCTTCCCCTCCATGCCCCACTGCAACAGTAACTTGTTTAAAAC
>NW_006294243.1:572435-579409 GCF_000327345.1 Myotis davidii
GTTCCTGCCTATATAGTTTAATTTAAAAAATTTGGCTCTCAAAAGAAATTTCATTCGTTGTACTGTTGATATTTGGCTCTGTTAACTAATGAGTTTGCCGACCACTGGTCTAGGAGATCCCTCTGCCACCAGAACTATGATTCCCAGCATTCTTCATGCTCCCAGCACTCTGGGCTTCTGCTTCAGGTCCTGGAGCTGCCACCAAAACTACTATTCCCAGAATTCCTGGTGCTCCCTGCAATCTTGGTTTTCCCTTCCTGCTCTGTCTCCGTCCCATGGCCTCCCACTCCGCCAAGTCCTCCAAACTGCCAGCTCTTCCTCTCTGCTCTCCATCTGGCATCTTGGAGAGCCAATTTCCCCAAGCTGCTCCACTGTCCGTCAGCTCTCCTGCTCTGCTCTCCACCATCTTTGTCGGGTTAATTTACATACTCACTCCTGATTGGCTGGTGAGCATAGTGGAGGGATGTTCAATTTACATGTTTCTCTTTTATTATATAGGATTAGCTGGTACTGGTGAGAGTACTTGGGTAAAATATTTCCCATTATGTTTTCTTCATTTCAAAAATTAGATTCTCTTCAGTTTTTGCCTGATTTTGATTACTTTCTAATATTTTCAGTTATTCCTTATATCATTTTTAGAGTTAAATAGTGTTATTTGTGGGATGGTTAGTCCAAAAACAGGAATACCACAATTATTGGAAGTCAAGACTCCCAATTAGCTTTTTAACACCACAATACAGAAGCCATGCTTTAAAAAAATTAATCACTATCTTATAGTATAAAATTGCTTGACACATAGCAAGTGCTAAATAAATATTTACTGAATTAGTGAATATTTTTGGATATTCACAGATCATGAGACAATTCTTTTGAAAGCCTCAAACATGAAACAAAGATAAAAACAAAGACAAAAAGAGCCAGCAGGAACGATACAGGGACCCAAAAGATGAGCAGAGATATTGTATCTATGAAACAAGAAGAGCTATAAACATGGGATCAGCCAATAACAATAAGATAGCTAAAAGAGAACTCTTGAAAAATTAAAATAGTATAGATAAAAATATTTCATCATTATTGTTGAAAATAAAGGACATATTTCAAATAGAGAATAAAAGGAAGATTTTAAAAATAGGAAAAAAGATGAATCATTTAAATGATTAATTCAGGATGTCAAACAGCTCATTAAGTGGCAAGTAAAGAACAAATGTAAAGTAAAATGAGCACAGAGAATATGGAGAAGAAATGATAAAAAATAAAAGGAAAAGAATATTACGTAGTATTAAATGACATATCCTCTCTAGTTAGTGAGCTAACTGATGCTCAGAATAATAAATTGGCAAAAAATAGACATAAACTAAGTAAAATCATGTAATAGTTTAGAATACAAGCTTTAAAGTACTCTTATGTCTACGTCTTCTAGAGAGAAAAAAATAGGTTGCATACATGGCATCAATAGTACAAATAGCAATGGATGTCTCACAAGCCCAAGTGAAAGCTAGAGCACAATAGAGAAGTTATTTCAAAAATCTGAGTGGAATTATTTTCAATTTAGAATTCTATACTTGTCAATCAATCAAGTATAAAGAGAAAGTAAAGCTAATTACAGACATTTCATGATTCAAAAATTCTTATTTTTTAATGTTTCCTTTATTAGGAATCAACTGAACAATGTGGGACATAAAAAGAGGATATGACAGAACTATTGAGACTTGGAAAATTAATAATGACAAAAACAGTGAAAAAAATGAAACAATCATTAACTCAAGAAAAAATTAAGAAGTGCATAAAAAGGAAGCATAGACATAATTTACTCCCTGATTTAAGAATAGAAAAACTATATTGGGAAAGAGAGGAGAGCCAAGTTATCACCTACCAACATGGGAAATCAGAAAATAATGCCTAAAATACTTTTGCTGAAGGGTATCAATATAAACATTTATAAAAAGTGTTTGTGACTAAAAGGGGAAGTGGCCATATGTGTTGAGAAGGGGTGACGCTGGTAAGCAGTATTTTGGATGAAGTAGAAAAGTGAAAGATATTGCTATGTTCACATTATGTTGCTCTTTAGCAATATTTTATTTTAAAAGTATTACCTTCATAATCTTTTCTTTGAGGACCTTTTTATTTTTTTTGTCTAAAGTTTTACATATGTCTTCTTTTGCCCCATTCATAATTTTTTTAAATTTTCAAATAAATGTCATAAAATTTTAAATAGTTAAAGAATAAATACCAAGGATTTAAATATGAAAATGATAATATTTTGAAAGGCAAAGAAGATACAAGCCTGGTAGGATATGTGTATTTTTACCGTGAAATAATGAATTGGATTATTGCATGATTTTTGGGCTTTCCTTGCTCAGATGAACTTCATTCTATAATGTTTTGGCTACTAGTGACCATGTCTGATCAGGGAAGATGTTTAGTGAATTGGCCATCACTGTGAAATAAGAATGAACGGTAAGCAATTAGGTATAAGCTCATGAATGCTATGATGACATTTGGGTTTGGAAAGAAATAGATCTCAGAAAGTCTGAAAGGATAACCATCAGGTGGATTTGGACCACTAGTTGATGATTAAATCTAAAGAAAGCATAAGCCAGAGAAGATTCAGAAATCTAAGTCTGAAACAAAAATAGATACACACATGCACATCTGTATATAGAAAAAGCCAGCGACCAGAACACCAGAACGACCAGTTGCTATAACATCCACTGCGGCCAGCAAACCGGCCCAATGGCGGGGGGAGGGGTAGTGGGCCAACCTCACGCTGCCCCTCCCCCCAGCTGGCCTGGCACCCTGATCCGCCTGCAGCCCTTTCCCCCAGTTGGCTCCATCCCTGATAGTTCCCCCCTCAATAGGGGGCGAGGCTGCCCCACCCTCTTGCAGCCTTGCCCCTGGTCAGCCCTGCCTCTGATGAACCCCCACCACCCCATCAGCCCACAGCCCTTCCCCTCAACCAGCCCCGCCCCTGATTTCTCCCCACCCCAATAGGGGGTGGGGCCGGATGGTTAACCTCCAGCAGCCCCTCCTTCCACCCCGCCCCACCCAAGATCAGCTCTCCCACCCCAATCAGCGACAGGGCCAGCTGGCCAAATGCCTGCAGCCCCTCCCCAATTTGGCCTGGCCCTGATCAGGCCCCGATTGTGGCTGACTGGCCAGCCAACCTCCTGCTGTCTCCTCTTCCTGACAGGCCGAGCCCCAATCCACACTGGGGCTGGGCCAGCCGGACCTCACCCGTGCATGAATGCATGCACTGGGCCTCTAATATCATATATGCATACATAAAATGTAGGTGTTATTTTGTATTTTCAGGGTTTGAGTATGGTGAGAGAGAAACATTTAAAGAAGTATTCACTTGGCCCTAACCGGTTTGGCTCAGTGGATAGAGCATCGGCCTGGGGACTCAAGGGTCCCAGATTCGATTCTGGTCAAGGGCATGTACCTTGGTTGTGGGCACATACCCAGTAGGGAGTGTGCAGGAGGCAGCTGACCGATGTTTCTAACTTTCTATCCCTCTTTAAAAAATCAATTATATATTGAATAGTGACACATGTACTTAAACAAAGTGATGAGGTAATTTTATTATCACTACCTCATTGGAGATTATATTTTAAAGTAACAAAAAAGTAGCTAATGGATTCAGTTTTTACTACTTCTAACTTTCCCTGTGTTTATATTTACTGATACAAAATCTTTATTATTTTCTTATTAAAATCATGAAGAAGAGTTTTATACAAATATAAATATATCCCCTTGAAAGAAAAAAGCACCCTAAAAAGTCATTTCATTGCTAAGAAAATAGGTTACCTCTGATCCAATAAAAGTTGAACTGAATTCAGTCACTAACAGAATTTGTTCACATGAGATCTGAAGTGGAGCAGCTCATGCTCCATAACTGTGTAGGCCCATCAGTCCCTACCGGGATGGAACAACCTGGTGTTATCAGAGCACAGAAAAGATCCTTTTTTTTTTCATTTCTTCTTAAATGAGATAGCAGAGTATCTGACTGTTTAAGAGGAGAAAAGGAGCACAGTGTAATGTGGTATGCCTTTTTCCTACTTAGACAGATTAGTCTACTTAAATTCCAAGAGGGTGCTCTAAAAGAAAATGACAGAGCAAGGAGTTAGGCAACTTCAGTTGTTTGTCTTAAAGTGAAGGCACATCTGAAAAGTGAATAATGAATGACAGCAAATTAAAGTATAAGAAAAAGATGTAAAGCAAATTAAAATGGATTTTTCAATAATTGCCTGAGAGAACGTTGAGGATAGAAATAACATGTGACATTGAAGTCAGACTCGCTGAAGGTCGGGATAAAATTATCCAGCATTCCTGTGTTACTTGAAGATGTGCAACCATTTTGAGAACTATGAGGAGTCTATATGCAAACAAACAAAAAATAACTTTTGGGGGAAAAAAGGAGAAACCTATACACAAAATATAAAGAAGGTTTTTCCTTTGGCTGATAAAGCATTTCACAGTGTGGGAAACTGTTTATTGTCTTCACTATCTGATAAGCATAGACAGAGAACCCCTGAAGGCTGGGTGCCTTTGAAGCCCTAGCAAAGGTTGGAGCTAGGCGCCACCTCTGTTTGTCCTGACAGAGGTAGCTGAAACAACTCTCCCATTTATTATTATGTAAATCCTTGCTGATGGGCTTGGGGGGTCGCCTGCCTAAGGGCTATGCTATGGGGGTATCCCAGATCAATAAAAGCTTGGTGAGGCCTGAGCACAGGTGGAAGTCCCTCCCCTTGAGTTGGACTTGCCCGCCTGGCCCCCCAATATTCCCAAATTATCCCTTTCTCTTCTCTTTCATTTGTGTGCGGCTCCACTTCCAGGTCCTGAACCCTGATCCACGCGGGACGTGGAGGGAAACACACTCAACATTACAGAGTAGTCATTCCACCACTTTCATTAAATGACTGCTGTCGGCTGAGTCCTACATCATTTTTAAGGGTGCGATTATTGCTAAGATTGTGCTGTTTTTCTGTTCACAATGGCATTTCTGGTGATGTACCACCTGTGAGTGTATGCAGCTCAAAGGAGTCTTATGTTAAAGAAATAAACTTGTATCTCTCATTATGTTTTACAGAATTTCATTCTAGCTATATATCTGGAATTCAATAAAAATATTTGACATTTTTCAAATTGCAAATGAAACAATATGTAAAAAAAGAAAGAATAGTAAAGTTTTAGACATAAATTCCTAGAAAAAAGAAGCACACATATATTTCTTTTATGTTGACTTTATTATCTGTAACAGAACTATTTATCTACAAGTTAATACCCAAGGCAATAAATAATGCTGTGGGAAATTTCTAAAAATTATAAAGCATTATTCAAAGAGAAGGTGTTGCTAATCTACCAAACTATAAATAACTTGATTTAAAAAATAAGGCTATCATTCTCTGTACTAACCATTCTATCCATTTTAACGGCTATGATTTCGGAGAGCTATTTGGCCAATTCTGCAGAGCAAGTAATCACAGAGAGAGGGTCTTTTCTACAGATCATCACACAAAAGAGTGATTGGTGCCAAGGAAGTTTATAAAAGAAAATCAAGTCTATCATTTGAAGGAACCCAGGTCTTTTTGTTGAACTGCATACATTTAAAGCAACTGTCAGTTACAATGATAGTATTCAGAATATAGGGATCCAAATCTGAAGCAAATCATGCAATATAAAGGACAAGGAAGCAGAAAGTCTGAATTTTAGGACATCATTTAATGTCAGGAGCATGAAAGATCAGAATCAAGAGTGCCCAAGGAAGTAACTCAGGCTTTAGTTCATTGATTCTCAATACCAGTGAACAGTTTGTCAATACAAGACTAAGGCTTGTAGGTATAAAAAGAAAGCACTGAAGGATTTGGGGCAAGGAAGGGTGATTTATAGAGCGACTTACAAAGAAATTTACTCTTGCTGCTTTGAGGAAAAAGGATTGGAAGGGAGTTTGGAAGGGTGAAAAAAAGATGCTATCAGATGAAATGGACAATAATCCTCCCCTCCAATGGTCTTTTGCTCCTCCTCCCCCTTCTCCTCCTCCTCCTCCTCTTCCTCCTCCTCTAAAATGAACCATTGTGGTATTAGGTCATTATGTTTTGGAGTCATTTCTTACACAGCCATAAATAACTGGTACATCTGCCCCATGAAAGCCTACCTTTCCTTTATCCTTCCTAAGTCCCAGCTACTTTCAGGGATTATTATTTTCTTCACAAAACCTCCTCTGACTATTCCAGGTCAAGCACTGTCTCCTATTTTTGTGCAGAACCTTTCAATACATGACTTCTTAAATCTTTAAATATATTTTGATTAATTTCAGAGAGGAAGGGAGAGGGAGAGGGGGAGAGAAATAGAAACATCAGTGATGGGAGGGAATCATTGATCAGCTGACTCCTGCACACCCCTTACTGGGGATTGAGCCCACAACCCGAGCATATGCCCCTGATTGAAATCATACCCGGGACACTTTAGTCCACAGGCTGACGCTTCATCCACTGAGCAAAACCGGCTAAGGCCATGGTCGGCAAACAGTGGCTCATGAGCCACATGCGGCTCTTTGGCCCCTTGAGTGTGGCTCTTCCACAAAATACCATGTGCGGGCGTGCACATACAGTGTGATTGAAACTTCATGGCCCATGCGCAGAAGTTGGTATTTTGTGGAAGAGCCGGTATTTTGTGGAAGAGCCAGTATTTTGTGGAAGAGCCACACTGAAGGGGTCAAAGAGCCACATGTAGCTATTGATTTTTTACAGAGAGAGCTGCAGTTTGCCAACCACTGGTAAGGTAATGGGTTCCGGAATCAGGGGGTTGAAATAGGAGTCACTTCTCTCACTGCTACTGTTTGTAATCCACTAGCAATAGTTTTGTTTTCTGTCTCCACATCATATAGATAATATTTATAACTATATATGATTATAAGTAGAGTATACAGTTACAGTCATATATCTGTGTATATGCATATATAAAGATTTATATAT
>NW_006294243.1:579487-584338 GCF_000327345.1 Myotis davidii
TATATATATCCTGTACAGAATTCAATGGCTCAAAGGACTTTAGAGTCTCCTGATTCCTAAAAAGAGGTGAATTCTAGCAGCTGTGAGTATACTAGTTATAGAGTATTTTATAAGTACTTCAGCCAATGTACTCACAGATTGATTGGTTTGGTATGAGCCTTACATTTTTCTGAGGTTAATTTCTAGCCCAAATGATGGAGATGGTTCCATTATATTCAGGATCTACTGCACTTCTTTTTATTAAATAAGATACCGTCAGTGTCATAATATTCTGTGGCTGATCAGAGTCGTGTGTCTTCCTTCAAGACTTAACACAGAAATGTTATGGCAGTTACAGAATGAGTCATGCACTTTTGAGGTCATAATATGAATATGTATTCAATCTCTTTTTGGTTTTCACTTGGTTCCTGGTTCATTGCATTCATATTCACCAGCATAGGAAATGCAGCATTAGCTCACTCAGTTACTCTGTAGTCCTCCTGACACTGATGATGTCAAGAACTGTGAGCTCAGTAAGGACAACCTTGGTTAATTCTCTGACTGCTATGTTTTTCACATTCAGGGATTCTGCCCACAGCCCAAATTTCCATGCACTTGGGATGGAAATAAAATGTATTAATTGTCCATTTTCTTTGTTCATACATTTGCAAAATGTAGGGTTCTAAGCACAGCTTCTCAGTTTCTCTCATTAGCTGTATCTCTTCATCTTTGCCTTGTCCAACACCCTGAGCATGATATTGTCTCTGGGATGTTTACTTTTATGCTTTTTTTCCTTCCTCTGGTTTTAGAAAACCCAATACTTAGGCTACCTGAAAGGGCCTTATGTTTTTTGCCATCGATGGATGAATGATCTTAGGCCACTGTTAGATTCAAGATCTCATACTTACACTTTTTAATTTGAGACCTTTATGTCAATTTTTAAAATCAATTTTTGCCAGTATCTTGCTTATGACACCATGTCAATGAGACCCACAGATAACTGTGTGGAGACTGAACATCAAAAATGTTCTAACACAGAGAAATTATTTAAATGCATCGTTATATGAGCAATAATTTCAAAGGAATCATATTTCAATAAATAATAAAAATAATATTGACTAACAGATTCTTAGTGAGTGAAATTCTAGTGTCTCTCCTAGTCACCTCAAAAGAAAACCCTTATAATCTATTCATACCATTCAGCAATTCTACCATGATCAATTACTTCATATGGCTGCACACACTGCTTTGAGTCATTACTTAGCTCTAATTTCTTTTTTTTTTTATTGATTTTTTACAGAGAGGAAGGTAGAGAGATAGAGAACTAGAAACATCGATGAGAGAGAAACATCGATCAGCTGCCTCCTGCACATCTCCCACTGGGGATGTGCCCGCAACCCAGGTACATGCCCTTGACCGGAATCGAACCTGGGGCCTTTCAGTCCGCAGGCCGACGCTCTATCCACTGAGCCAAACCGGTTTTGGCGTCTAACTTCTTAATTCTAAGCATTTTTATTGCTTCATCATCAGTACCATATTGCTGTTTATGTGTAAGTTATATAGCAATTTCCATCGCTAATAGCTGCTAGATTGAAACTGTGAACATCTCTGTTCAGTCATTCATTTGCTGAGATTAGGACAGGGCACAGGTGTTGTGCCCATCACAGCATGTATACATTCAGGTTTGATTTTCTGCTCTAGATAGAATGTTAATAGAGGTTGTTTTTTGAGTACTAGATAAAGTTACTTTCTTCCTTTTTTAAAAAAAGGAATAAAAGGTATTAATGGCATTTTCATTCAATAAATATGTAATGAGTGCCTTCCAAGTACCAGGCACTGTGCTGGAGGCAGAAGTAGAGGAGTGAGGGGGCATTTAAGTCATGGATCAGATATCCAGTCTTAAACTTTATGAACTTTAGTTTAGCTGGAAAGAAGCAAACATATTAATTACAGTGATAAATGGTGATTGCAAAATCTTGGCTTCCTGCTACCAGGAGCGCATCTGTAGCCACAACTTCCTGTCTCCCTTGAAAATACTAATCTCACATAAATATAGCTCACATTTTCAAGACATATAAAGATAGAAGAACATATCTGAGATAATACTGAAGGAAAACCAGAATGACATAAGACATCAGGAGACTGTGTTCCACAACATTTTCTCTCTGTTAACCTCATTCAGCCTTGTTTATTTTTTATTTCTAAAATGTTAAAACATGGCCCTAGCTGGTTTAGCTCAGTGGATAGAGTGTCGGCCTGTGGACCAAAAGATCCCGGGCTCTATTCCAGTCAAGGGCATGTACCTTGGTTAAAGGCTCCTCCCCCGGGCCCTGGTTAGGGTATGTGCTGGAGGCAACCAATTGATGTGATTCTCTCACATCGATGTTTTTCTCTGTCGTTTCCTCTCCTTTCCACTTTTCCTAAAAAACAATGGAAAAATATCCTTGGGTGAGGATTAACAAAAAAACAAAATTTAAAAATTTAAAAAATTAAATGTTAAAATGTGATCTTAATTTTTTGAAATTTTCATTTCTGACAAAATTTGTGGCTATGGAAACATAAAGAGATGAAATAGTAATAAACTGGATTCAGATATTATATTAGTATTCTAGTGCTGCCATTTACAAATTACCACGGTAATTTGGACTTTAAACAGTACAAATATATTGTCTTACACTTCCGTAAGTCCAACACAGGCCCCCTTGTGCTAAAATCACGCTGTTAGCAGAGCTGCATTCTCTTCTATAGGCTTCAGGGGAGATTTCAGAGATAGAGAGAAAGAAGGAGAGAGAGAGAAAGAGAGAGAAAGAAGGAAAGGAAGAGAGAGAGAGAGAGTGAGAGAGAGAGAGAGAGAGAGAGAAAAAAAGAGAGAGAGAGAAACATCAATGATGAGAGAAAATTATTGATTGGCTGCCTCCTGCATGCCCCTCACTGGTGATTGAGCCCGCAGACCAGGCATGTGCTCTGACTGGGAATCGAACTTTGAAAGCCTGGTTTATAGGTTGATGCTCAACCACTGACCACGCCTGCCATATGTAATCATAAACTTAAAATGTAATTTATCTGTTACTACTAGAATTCAAATAAGTCAAACTAGTAAATATTTACTGAAGCTCTACTACAAGACAAAGAAGCTTACTAGATAATTGATTTAAATGAATAACTGTATTATGTTTCACATTTAAAATCTATGATTATGTATAAATGCTGCAAATCTTATTCATAATAAAATATGCTATCACACTCTATAATAACCTTCATTCTACAAAATGAATGGAGAAAACATAGTGTGAGTTGACCATAAAAAACAATTAAGTTGAACTTGACACATAGTTGTCTGTAATTCTGAGGCTGAAAGGACACCATATACAAGGTCAATTTGAGTAAGAAAACCATGGGTGAATGACCTGAATTTTCTTTGTTTCTGGATCCTAATGACTGGCAGAAAGGAGTCATCATGAGGCCCTGCTTTTTACAGAGAATGCAAAGGAAGCAGAAGAGCACATTTCTTTTGTCTTCTTTCACCCAACAAGACCCATTTTTAAGTGTAGTTCCACATCTTGTAGATATTTTGGTCAGAAATAAAATGTCAATGTGAAATGAAGTCTACCATTCCATAAGCAGTATGGCCACTAAATGATCTTGCATATGCTTTCTAATTTCACAGTAAGTCTACTCTGGTCTGGAAAAGGAAAAACTTGGGTTCAAGGCCACTATACCAGGGAAGCTCACCAGGCTGTGGCCACTATAACTTTCAGGCTCCTAAGGTCTCTCATTGGAAATAATCCATTAAACATTTTCAACTCAATACTTATAAGATTGTCAACTAAGAAATGGATATCTGGCAGCAGATGAGAAAATTGGAGCTGATTTTTCTTTTAAAAAAACTTTTTTAATGATTTTAAAAAGAGAGAGAGGAAGGGAGAGGAATAGGGAGATAGAAACATCAATGAGAGACAAATATCTATTGGCTGCCTCCTGCATGCTCCCCACTGCTGATTGAGTCCACAACCCTGGCTTGTTTCCTAACAGGGAATCCTGTTGAGTGTTTCCTTCCACGACCCGCGTGGAGTAGGGTTCGGTATCTGAAAGAGGAGCCGCACAGCAAATGAGAGAAAAAGACACGAGATAATTTTGCAATATTGGGGGACCAGGCGGCAAGTCCCGAAGGACTTCCTCCCTGTGCTCAGGCCTCACCAAGCTTTTATTGATTCTGCAGTAGCCCTTAGCATAGCCCTTAGGCAGGTGACCCCTGGCAACAGGCAGACTAGCCCATCAGCAAGGATTTACATAATAATAAATGGGGGAGTAGTTTCAGCTACCACTGTCTGGACAAACAGAGGTGGGTCCCAGCCTTCGGGGTTTCGGTCTATACTTATCAGATAGTGAAGGCAATAAACAGTTTCCCACAGAATCCAACTGGTAAGATCTTGGTTCATGGGTCTATGCTCAACCACTGAGCAACACTAGCTGTTTTTTCGTAATATTAAAACTGCTTTACAATGTTGTTCCAGGATATGAAAATAAGTCGGGAATATTAAATTGTGGAGCATTGCTTTTTGGGGGCTTTAATTTTACCATCTGGTCAGCAAATCAATTGTCCTCAGACTGGAAGTTTGATCCTAAAAACAGTAGTTAGTTAATTGGAGAACTATCTTGAATATAATTGATGAGGTCTATGAATAAGGACAGATGAACCTTATCCTTTATTGTGAAGTTGATTTCTAGCACACTCTATCTTTTTTGAAGAAAGACTTTTAAAATACAAAATATACTTTAAGAAGAATTTAAAAATGCAGTTTTAAATTGCCTATTTACAGAATTATTTTAAATGGAATATTTTATAGTCCTATTTCAAATATAAATATATAT
>NW_006294243.1:589161-591153 GCF_000327345.1 Myotis davidii
CCATTGTTATTTTAAAAGACAGTTTGGGAGAATCTTTAAGCAGAAAATAAATATACTATTTAGGCATGACAAAAATACTATATTAGGAAAAGTGTTTTGACATGTGAAAAATTGCAAAAGCTGAAAAGACTTTAGCAAACAAAAGAGACATGAAAAAGAAAAGTTAAAATGATATATTTATAATTCAGAGATGCACTTTAGAAAACTATTCACAACTTCAACTGACTTGATATTTTGGAACCCAAGCTTTTAACACTTCAGTAAAAAGCAGTCAATTTTCAATCTAAAAATATACTCATTTTGTTTGAATATGTTCAAAATTCTAACTCTCGACTTTCATACATATATAAATTATACATTTTCTGTGATTTCTTATGATATTTCAGAATAGTACTTTAGCCTGGGACATATGAATAATATTACTCTGCATAATAAAATATGTCAATGATCCTGCATTACTTAATGCAGAGATTTTCTACACTAACTGTACTCACACTGGGGAGGTGGGATATGTGTGGCTTAATTCTACACTGGTTCTGGACCTTTGTCACTGGAATCATTCCCCACACTTCTGTTCTGTTCTACATTCCTCCCACTGCCACTGCCTAGAAAGCATTTCCTCGGCTCCAAAGTCAGCTGCCTCCTGGCAGTGTCTAGTCTGTGGGATGCACTGGCTGGGTCTCCTGGCATGGGCAGATACTATTACAAAGACTACAACATTTTTTAGTTTCAGGTCCCACAGAACAGATTTATCTGGCAGTAAATTCTCCTTACAGTGTTGGCAACTTGGTGCCAGCAATATCACCTTCTCTCCTTTTCCTTAATCCTTGTCATAGAGGTGGTTATAGCTTCCAGGTGCCCACCATCCACTCTTTGATTCTCATTTATTCATCACCTGTGCACCAAATCCCTTCACCATGTTCACTCTGTTATTGCATGAAATTGCCTTTGATGGATCCAAGATTCTCACATGTTCTGTAACAAGAACTGCTCCTTGTTTATACACTTAAATGCTGGATTTTTAAAACTCCTCTGGATAAGGGGTTATGAATTCACATAAAAGTTTTGAAATTCTCAGTCTAGGTGCAAAATCTAAATTCCTGGAGCACACAACATCTAGTCTCTATTCATAACCTAAGTTGCCATTCTTATTCCTAGTTTTTGCCCAAAGTGAACTCCAGGTGATACTGTTGTAACTAGCATCCTACATAAAAAAGGCTAATATGCAAATTGTTCCCTTGACTGGGAGTTCAACGGGGAGTTCAACCAGGGGGCAGGGCTGGCCGGCCAACCACCCTCGGCCCCTACCCCCAGCTGGCCAGGCCCAATCAGTCCGTGCACAAATTCATGCTCTGGGCCTCTAGTTTATTAGTAACTAGAGGCCCAGTGCATGAAAATTCGTGCACTTGTGGGGCCCCTCAGCCCAGCCTGCACCCTCTTACAGTCCGGGAGCCCTCAGGAGATGTCCTAAGCCGCAGTCTGGCCTCCCTGTATGGGAGGCAACCAGTGGACTGATCAGGGGAGGTGCCGGCGGCAAGCAGCCATCCCCGTCTCCCATTGCCCTGCTGCTACTGCCACCGCTGGTGGCCTCCCTCTGTGGGAGGCAACCACGCAGGCCGATCAGGGGACCGTGCAGGTCTGTGAGCAGCTGGCCCCACTGCCCCGATCACTCCTCCACTGCCGCTGGTCACTGCCGTCCCCCCCATCGCCATCCCCTTCCTCTGCCCATGGGCATGAGCCTTGGCTGGCCTGGTGCCACCTGCTTGCCAGCCCACCCCCTGCTGACCCATCATTCCACTGTTTGGTCAATTTGCATATTATGCTTTTATTATATAGGATAGAAAAGGGGCAAAGGGAAGCCCAAACATTATGGGCAAGTCATTTGAACAGCTTAACCAGGAAGCTGCAATTTCATGTTCCCCAGGGAACCACTGGCCCATTCCTTACAGATAACTAGGGTAAGGACCCAACAAAGGGGAGAGAGATGCATGA
>NW_006294243.1:592595-603699 GCF_000327345.1 Myotis davidii
CTTACATTAAAAAGGCTCATATGCAAATTGTTCCCTTGACTGGGAGTTCAACGGGGAGTTCAACCAGGGGGCAGGGCTGGCCGGCCAACCACCCTCGGCCCCTACCCCCAGCTGGCCAGGCCCAATCAGTCCGTGCACAAATTCATGCTCTGGGCCTCTAGTTTATTAGTAACTAGAGGCCCAGTGCATGAAAATTCGTGCACTTGTGGGGCCCCTCAGCCCAGCCTGCACCCTCTTACAGTCCGGGAGCCCTCAGGAGATGTCCTAAGCCGCAGTCTGGCCTCCCTGTATGGGAGGCAACCAGTGGACTGATCAGGGGAGGTGCCGGCGGCAAGCAGCCATCCCCGTCTCCCATTGCCCTGCTGCTACTGCCACCGCTGGTGGCCTCCCTCTGTGGGAGGCAACCACGCAGGCCGATCAGGGGACCGTGCAGGTCTGTGAGCAGCTGGCCCCACTGCCCCGATCACTCCTCCACTGCCGCTGGTCACTGCCGTCCCCCCCATCGCCATCCCCTTCCTCTGCCCATGGGCATGAGCCTTGGCTGGCCTGGTGCCACCTGCTTGCCAGCCCACCCCCTGCTGACCCATCATTCCACTGTTTGGTCAATTTGCATATTATGCTTTTATTATATAGGATAGAAAAAGGGCAAAGGGAAGCCCAAACATTATGGGCAAGTCATTTGAACAGCTTAACCAGGAAGCTGCAATTTCATGTTCCCCAGGGAACCACTGGCCCATTCCTTACAGATAACTG
Organism: Myotis davidii; assembly: GCF_000327345.1. Classification (NCBI taxonomy): domain Eukaryota; kingdom Metazoa; phylum Chordata; class Mammalia; order Chiroptera; family Vespertilionidae; genus Myotis; species Myotis davidii. The sequence continues at coordinate 593,349 of NW_006294243.1, forward strand.
GGGTAAGGACCCAACAAAGGGGAGAGAGATGCATGCACAGTAGAATTGGGGTGACAAGGGGAGGTGCCTATCAGTCAAACCTAGGAATAGAGATCATGGGGCAGATTGAGCAGGGCCACGACAAGCCCACAACATTTGGGGATAAATAATCCCCCAAACAAAGGAGTTCACTCTCTTGTGACTGTTGGTTCCTCTTGACTCTTGACTTTTTTTCATGTGCTTGTGTGGCCCATGGCCATGTGGACTCCACAGACAGTGGACTAATGGACTGCAGCTAAACTGATGGACATATTAAGCTAGCCTGAGGCTGGGTTGGACCATGAAAATATGGAGCAGAAATTCTGGACACTGGCTTTGATTCTATCCCCACTGAAGCCAGAGCTACATTTCTTCCTTGGTCCAAAGGAAAATGGGACCTTGGAAATTCTGGGGTGTAATTCCACAGAAATAAGATTTCTACGATATCTCACCCTCCTGTGCAAGTTTCAGAAAATCCTTTTTCTCAATATATTGCAAGAAGCCCATACTACCAGCAATAGGCTGGATGAGGACCTCTCCCCTCCAATAACACAGGAACTCTAGTCATATACTTTCCCATGATCATATCCTTGCTGATACAATTGTCTCTTACTTCCTAAGTATCCACATTGAAATCCTACTCAAAGTTCATGGCTCTGAACAAATACAAGAAATTTTCATTATTTGTGGATTTCATATTTGCAAATTTGCCTACCTGCTGAAATTTATTTGTAATCTCAAAATCATTATCCATGGCTGTTGCTTAGCAACATCTCTGGGAGCTCCACAGGCAGAGGGCAAGGGAAGATCAATTTTAAAAAGACCACTTCAGATTGGTAGGTGGTAGGTTTATAAGGAAGGGAACTCTAAGAGATTTATCTTGGGCAGTTATGAGTAGATTTCCACACCTGCCTACTAAACTAAAAGTTTATATAGAGGCTCTCACTGGGTTAAATTACTCACATGGGGGGCTAACCAGTTTCAGTCACCGTTCCCAGTATAGATGGTCTCATCACCACATTATTATCTCAAGGCTATATCCCTGGGCTAGCTCAGGGGGGAAGCAAGGAGATCACACATTCTAAGGACAGGGAAGGGAGTGTGGGGAGTCTCTGATTGCTTTGGTCTAGTTTGAGGACCAAACCAGCAGTCATGTCTTCTTTTTATCTTTTTATTGATTTCAGAGAGAGGGAGGGAGAGGAAGAAAGAGAGAGAAACATTAATGATGAGAGAGAATCATTGATCAGCTGCCTCCTGCATGCTCCCTCCTGGGATTGAGCCCGAAACTGAGCATGTGCCCTGATAAGGAATGGAACCATGACCTCCTGGTTCATAGATCAACACTCAACCACTGAGCAATACTGGCCAGGTAGCAGTTATGTCTTCTTTTAAAATATATATATATTTTTATTGATTTCTCAGAATCGAACCCAAGACTCTTTAGTCCAGAGGCTGATACTCTATCCACTGAGCCAAACAAGCTAGGGCCAGTTATGTATTCTTCTTTTTTTAATATATATTTTATTGATTTTTTACAGAGAGGAAGGGAGAGGGATAGACAGTTAGAAACATTGATTTGAGAGAAACATTGATCAGCTGCCTCCTACACACCTCCCACTGGGGATGTGCTCACAACCAAGGTACATGCCCTTGACTGGAATCGAACCTGGAACCTTTCAGTCCACAGGCCAATGCTCTATCCACTGAGCCAGACCGGTTAGGGCCAGTATGTCTTCTTGATGGTCATTTCTACAAAATGGTATTCTCACAGTCATATATAGGCAATGGAGGCACGGCAATAAATTACCCACCGAGTCTTCCAACGCCAGTGTTCCTGGTGAGGTAGAACAAAGGCTCTCCTACTGCAAACACATGTCCTTTCCAGTCTATTTAGTACTACATGTGTTTTTTTTCAAATTTTTGTTTTTTTCCTGTTGGTGATTTCATTGTTTACATGGCCCCCGAATGTATTGCTGAAGTGCTGTTTTGTGTTTCTAAATGTAGGTTGTGACTTATGTAGAAAATGTGTTAGATAAGCTTTGTTTAGACATGAGTTACATGCGATTGGCCATGAGTTCAATGTTGATGAATCAGCAATATATAATACACAAGGTGCCTTTTAAACAGAAATACGCATATACAAGGGTATGCATTGATTAATTTACAAGAATATTGTGACCAGATGTTTGAGCTCAGTATTCCCCTAGAAGCACTGGTTTAGTATTCACAAATGTAATGTTCACTATGACTTAAGGGACATAACTAAATGTGAATGAAGATATTCTACTGTACTCCCCTTTCTGCTCGCTCTTCTTTCCCTGTTTTAATTTCCCCAAACCCTTTATCTGAAACTCTTTCACCTCTTCTGACTAAGTCATGATTAAATATGTGGATAAGCAATAGAAATGTCTTAACATAATTTTCACATAGAGCAAATTTCAAGATGGAAAGCAAGTCAAGGATAGTGGGTTGCTAAAGTTAGTAAGGCAGAAAAGAAAGGATAAGTAGTGTGTCAAACCATGGAACCAGAATGGAATATTTAAAACCTATATTTGTAACCACTAATACAGAAAGCACTAAGCAAATACTAAACAGGTGGATTCCAAAAAAAGCCTCTAATTGGTATTGCTGTGTGTGACCACCTTTTATGTGCTTACTATAATATTGAAGAAGACTGGCTGTGTTGAAGGTGCCATAAACTAGGCAGACACAAATCATTCCTTTATGCCTTTAATTATGGTTATGTTCATATCATATCCTATATACTAGACTATAAGCTCATGATCTAGTATGATTCACTTTTGTTAGTCTAACAATTTCCAACACATAATCACTACAAATATTTCTTGAATGAGCACATGCAAGAACAAATCCTGTTCTAGAGACAGACAAGACTCATAGAAAGAAGGCAGACAGCCCTGGTGGCAGGGGTGGGGGCTGTGAGGGGATGGTGAGGGATTGAGCAAAAGAAAAACAAAGAGAAAGAACTCATGGACTCAGACAACAATGTGGTGATTGAAGGGTGGGGGGAGAGGTTTGGATGGAGGTGGAAGAGGGTATGGGGGATAAATAGTGATGGAAAAAAGAATAAATCCTGGTCTATACTCCATTAGTATAAAAACTGCATTTTTTTTTTTACTAGTTAACAATCTGATTATCAAGGAGACTTTTATTACTTAAGTTTCAGTTACATGGCTCATGGTATGATTTTTATTTTTTGAGAAACTAGACAAACTCTTTGTGTAATTTAATATAAATCAAGTATAATGCCATTAGTATGGCTATCAAATAACTTGCAGTTACTATGTTATCAGTGTTTATATTATTTTCATGCAAAGGTTTAGTAAATATAAAACAGTTATTTTTAGTAGGTCATGTTTTTCATAGAAACTTGAGTTTAATGTTTATGAAATAAACTTCAACTAAAGTGTTTATAAGGACATAATTTTATTTTATTTTATTTATGATTTGATTTTAGAGATCACATTTTCCCTAAAGTGTTTTTGGTTTTAAAGAATATAAAGTACTAGGTATAGTCAAATTTTAGCTCCAAAGGCAATCATTATTAAAAAGATTATTGCCTTGGTTATTAGTTTTTGTATATGTCTCATGTAATATAATGCAAGGTATAATTAATCAAAGTCTACTTTTTGTAATTTACCCCCAAATATTATAAAAAAAAAACCCTTTCCTAGATGTTTGGACCAACAAATCATTTATTAGCTCTCAGACATTTCCTGAGAAAAAAGATGACAAATTGATTTGAAAAACAAGAATTCTCATAGAGATATATGGCATTGATGTAGTAAAATTTTTTTCTCATTTATTCTTTACTTTGAATAATTAATTCCTAATTAAAACCTGTTATGTAACTCCATCTGTTAATTTTGGTTCTAATTTTATTGTAGAAACTAAATGTTGGAAATTAACCATTTTATAAATCATTATCTTCATATCTACTTACCATTTTCTTGGTCTTAATGATAAGACTTCCCACAATAGAAAATCTATAAGCAATGCTCAAAAAGCATATTCTAGCATTCTTCTGGTTTCAAAATGATGATTTGGCCTTTTTTTAAATTCCAACTTCGATGGGCCTTTTCCATGAAATTGCTGTGCATAATAGCATTGAAAGAAAGAGCTTGATCAAGGAGATCTTTTGATGTTCATTCACTGAAAAGCTACATTGTGTCTTATTGTTACTTAAATTTGCTGAGGAATGAAATGGATTGTAAGTGATGATCTGGCAAAATTATAGGTCTTAAAATAGTTCTTTCCCATTATAGAATAGCAGGACATGAATTTATTTGGCCTTTCTACAAAAACAAACTATATGTAATTTTACTTCTACCAGCCATACATGTTTTGGCAATTTAAACCATATTCACTATAAAATATTGTCAATTATTTTATTGAATCATAATCCTTAGTTCTGGATATGAGTCAATATGATCTAAAGAAAGGTTTATGTTTATTAAACAGCACATATATTATTAAATAAGTTGGAGTAGTTGGTCAAATAATTTGATTTTAGAGACCCAAAAACTCAGACTCAGTTATCATTGCTTCTCTCTCTCTCTCTCTCTCTCTCTCTCTCTCTCTCTCTCTCTCTCTCTCGTCCTGAGAAGCTGCAGATTCCACTATAAATCAATGAAAATGTAAGATGTTAATTCTACACGGGCATCAGGTGAATATAATTATTATTGATATTCCCTCTAATAAACAAATATTTCTAGCCATATTGATAAAATTTCTATTTCCTACCTATAACTAAAAAGACCATATCTGAATCCTTGGTAAATTTATCATAACAATGCCATTCTTTGAGTCCTGTCAACTTCTATAAATCTTAGCATAACTACATGATTCTCTGTCAAACATTAATGACAAAAATATTCTAATAATAAATTATAGAAATTCTTTCTTAATGTATTAAAAATTTTATAGTTATTTTTCTTACATTAAAATGAGAAGACCGCTCTTAGTTTTAACCATATGGTTTTTTGTTATTAGATACCCTGATCTTCAAATTTGGCAATTTCATATGCTTTAACTTAGCCTCATTTTGTTTCTCTGTTAAGCACACTCAACTTGTTTTGCAATAACCACATTATATATTTTCCTTGCTCCTAAACTTCCCACCTCTCCTCATTTCTCCTTCTATTCAGGACATACCAAAACGATAATTTTACACTTGTGGGTGCCTGGGTTTTGTTTAATCACAGCTGAATTCTATCCCTAATTCCACTTTGGTTGCAAATAAATAATTTTTGAAGCTTGATTTTCCCAGCTCCCTTCTGACCTGGTTTGGCTGCTGGCTTTGCCAGTGGAGGGGCTGGTGGGAGAGTGAACAGCAGGAAGGAAGAAGCAAAGGCTGTCTTCCACTCCTGTCTCCACGTTTTAGGGTGTCTCTAGAAGCAGCTTCATCTCCTCCTGCGTCCATTGGGCAGCCTTCCTGTCTCCAGCCTTTGTGGTGTGGCCTTAGCCTGGAATCAGGAAGACCATCTTTTCCAGTGACCTTCCCACATGGGGGTAATAATGAGACCCTTCTGTCCCCAGTCTCTGAATCTGAGAATTCCTGCCCGGGTGCTCTGCTCTGTGTAACCAATTCCCTGCAAGGGTTTCTGTCGCAAACCCTTGAAGTGACTTTTCTTTTCTTTCCTAAGTCCTGACTGACACAATACCTAAAAATGTACAACCTGCTAGATTTGAGTCTTGTTTTATTCACATCTCCAAATCTACCAAGTAATTGAGCCTGAATTCATCTACTTTTCTTTTATTATAATAAAAATGGCAGACTCTTCCACATACCCTTTGTATCCTATCTCATCTGCTTTTGTCAATGAGTGAATCAATTTCTCTGCTTTCTTTCTTAGCAAATCTAATGAAAATATTGCACTTCCTCACCTTCCAGTTGATTTCACTCTACCTGAAATCTATTGTCAATTTGGATCAAATGATAAAACCCACCAAACTTTTTTCTGTCCTCATTTCAACTGTCTGCACAGTAGCTTTTGATAAATAGCTAGTCTCGTTTTCCTAAAAGCTTTGGTCTCTCCCAGAATTAAAATTCCACACAATGCTGGATTCTTGTTTATTTCTTTGCTTGCTGTTTTTATTATCTGTTTCATTTGCTGGCTGTGTCTCCTCAACTTGGCCTGGCACCACACGCTCACCTGCTCCACCATCCCGCTGTGGTCCTGCTCTCAAGGAGGCCAATTCGGGGCTGGCAGCACCTCCACTGCCGCCTGATGCCATCATAGCTTCGCCTATGCCCGCCATGTTCCACGCCGCCCCCTGGTGGTCAGCGCACATCATAGTGAGCAGTCAAACTTCCAGTTTCCTGGTCGAACTCTCCGTCAAATGACCACCAGATGGGACAATTTGCATATTAGGCTTTTATTATGTAGGATATGCATTACCTATGGACACAAACAATAGGGTCGTGAAAACCTGGGGTGGGGCAGCTACTGGCCGGAGGGGGGCAATGAGGGGAAAAGAGGGGGACATCTGTAATACTGTCAGTGTTAAAGATTTTTTTTAAAAAATCATCTTTATAGTGATGGCTCCACATTTTTAACTTAGTTAATTAAGCCCACTTTTCTGACATTCATATCCAATTCCTATTTGAAATTTCAACTAGAATGTCTTAAAGGCAATTTTTGTTTAATCCTTAGCAATTTAAATGTCCATTTCTCCAGTCTTACCCTGTCTTACTTATCTCATGAATAAGATCAATACAAACCTAGCAGCCATTACTAAACATATAGGAGACATATTTAAGAGCTTTATAATTCTAATCTATTAGCATGATAAATGACATTAATAAATGAAAGTGATGTTCTATTTACCTTGCTCATTCCAAACATTAATTATAATAACCCACATATGAGGCCCAAAGCCAGTAAAGTATAGAAATAGAATTTAAAACTAGATACTCTGGCTCTAGAGTCTGTGCTCTTAATAACCATTATTAATCGTCCCATTGTTTCTACCTGCAAAGCACCCCCCCCCTTGCTTTTTTTTTCATGGCTAGGGAACAAAACCACTCTAAGATTTTTAAAAAGGAAGAAGCCAAAATGCATAAGTTATTAGGGGCTGGGATGGCATCAGAGTATTCCAAGATGGATGAGCTCAGGCTACACCAAGCATGTCAAACTCACGGCCCGTGGGCCGCATGTGGCCCACAATGAATATTTTTAAAGCCCGGCCAATATAACGGTATGTAAGAAACGTTTTAATAAAAATTTCATAACTTAAGTTTTACAATATCTTATTATAAATAATTATTAATAGTGAATTACAACGTAATTGGTAAGTTAATGTTCAAAAAAGTATTAATTTTTATTAAAATGTTCTATTATTTTATGTTAACAATTACTCATTTATTTCAGTCCTTTGTATTAGCATGTCTCTATCAAAATAAACCTATGTTTCTATGAAAATTAAAGCTTTTGTTTTTTGTGGCCCACATAACCTTAAACCTTGTTTATTTGGCCCTTGTTAGCCTTTGAGTTTGACATGCTTGGGCTACAGAATTCAGGGGCATGTTTAGAGTTATTATTAAGATGTTTCGGCTCTGGCCGGTTTGGCTCAGTGGATGGAGCGTCAGCCTGTGGACTGAAGTGTCCCGGGTTCGCTTCCAGTCGGGGGCATGTACCCTGGGTGTGGGCACAACCGTACATGTCCTTCTCTGCTAGGGGATGTATCCCCATAGATGCCGGGTATTAGAGAAGATATGAGCAGTCATAGGCGTATATAGGAGAGACTTTATTGCAGACCAAGTAGCCATTGCTAACAAGGAGCTATTAGACAAAGGAGTTCTTCAAAGTAGCCCCATAAAGCAGCCACACACCGGCTGGTCAGTAACACATCTTTTTACCAATTCAGACAAAAGAGACTTCTTGCCAAATTGTGACATCAGTGTTTGGGTTATAGAAAGGTACGCCTGCACAGTCCATACAGTACAATCATTGTGTACTTGCTTTTGCACCTGCATATGGGAAATTGGCCTTGAACATCCAATGTACTCTGATTAGGGTTTCCACCATCTCTCATTCATAACCAGGTGAATAGGAACCATTCCCCTGGTTCCTATTCAAGTTCTCATAACAAGCCAATGAATAAGGAGTTAGGTTTTAGAGTAACAGAAGATACCTAAAAAAAGCAATGCCAGGTATCAAGAGACAATGGAATTGATATCTTGTAATCATTTTACCAGAGAGGAATTTTAAAAGCTGAACTTCAGTTCTGATAGATTTTGTAAAATACTGTTTAAAAATTAGTTTACATAACATGGGGAAAAAGAGGAAGGAAGTAGTAACAGGTTTAACTGTGGTATTTTAAAAAATTCTATCTTTATGTCTTATTTAGCTGATATATTTTCAGCTTAGATACTGATGAGCTACCAAAGATACCTCTAAAATTATAAAATATATATAATATGTGGTCACAGCTCATTTATATATGATTTAAGTATATCATGAAATATAAACAACAAATAGAACTACAATAGAACTATTAGTCATACTAGAACCTAATTACAAAATTGAATTTAAACAGAAAACTTAAGTATCTTAGTGCATAGAATGCATTTTGTAACCAGTTAAATTTTAGCAAAAGATACATACATTCTCAAAGTTTAATTTTTACATTGGTATATATTGTGAATGTTAAAAGAATAAGGTCATGGCACCAGAATTAGACGCAGAGGTCATGTGCAAAAAATGGGTTGGTGGGATTAGAGCTATCATAGATGTGTAGAGTACAATTTAATGAATGTTTTTATTATCATTACCACACTTCCTGAAAAATAACGGGGAGCATGCTGGTGCAGGACAAAAGTTCTTTATTAAACTCTTGAGCCAAGACAGAAATAGACAAATGTTGCATGGTATCACTTACATATGGATTCTAAAAACAAACAAACAAAAAACTCATTTCATAGAAATAGATAATAGAATGGTGGTTGTTAGGGAGAAGCAAATGCAGAGATGTAGGTCAAAACGTACAAACTTTCAAGTATAAATAAGTTCTGAGGACCCAATGCACAGCATGACTATAGTTAATCATACGGTATTATCTACTTGAGATTTGCTAAGAGTAAATCTTAAGTGTTCTCACCAGATACAGAAATAGAGCTAACTGTGTCAGATAATGCATCTGTTGTTTATCTTGATATATATAGTCAATTATTCCTCAATAAAGCTGGGGAGGGGGCGGGGAATAAGATGATCTTAAAAACAAGCTCTTGAGCCAGATGTTTCTCAGAAGTCATAACCTGTTGTATTTGAGAAATTTAATGTGAAACATGTTTCAAATATTGCATAACCCTGTTCAGGGGATGTAGGTAGCATCTTGTAGTCAATCATATTAACATTTATACCAAGTGGGGGAAAAAGTCTACTGTCAGATGAAGTCAGATTTTGCTGCAAAGTAAATTAAGGTCAGCTTAGGCTTGGTTTTGCTCTTCCAGAATATGTTAAGATAATTATTGGTTTTCTGACTTTTTGGATTTCAAAATTGTACACATGTAAGGCTTTGTAGATTTATCCAGGCCTTCATGGTGACTAAGCATGACATCTAGTGGTGGATATGTTGATCTGCATACATGTAAACATTTGTTAATGGTTGTAATCTTTGTAAAAGTTAAATTTAAACAATTAAGTATTTTGTGTCTGGAGATATAAATATAGATAAGAAAAATTCCCCTATATACAGATGAATTCTTATTCTACTAGTGGGTGGAGTCAGGACACATTCTGTCAATATAATATGATCGGTGTCATGAAAGAAGATAGTGAAGTAAAGGAATAAGATGGTTTCTACTAAGAAAGAATCATTGCAAGAAACAATAATTGATACAGATATGGCACTTAATACAAAATAAAGTTAAAATAGGCTAAGGGGAATGACTCATGCTTCATATATAGTAACATCCTGAATGCCAATGGTAAATATTTCTACTTGTGAAATTCTATCTAGTTTAATTCAATTGTTCTTTATTATCAACCCTTAATAGAAAATAAAATTAAAACCACATCATATATCCTATATCTATGAAACAATATCAGATTTTTTGGAAATAGAAAACTGTTATTTAGAAAGTAATAATAGAAAGAAATATTTTAATATTTAAATATTTGCAACCAATTATTTAAACTTTAAAATGGTCAATATTCCAGGCATGAGGATTATTAAGACTCAATTAAAAAGGTAGCCATATTATTGCATCATAAAAATTTATCTTCAAACATTTTCTCTACTGATAAATAGTATAAGTTCTTATCTTATAACTAGAGGCCCAGTGCACAAAGATTAGTGCACTCGGGGG
>NW_006294243.1:604431-613867 GCF_000327345.1 Myotis davidii
GCTTTGAGGCTTGGCTCCAGCTCTTAGGCCTCCGCTGCTGAAAGTAGGTTTCTGGCCTTTGCTTACAATGTTGCGAATCTGCTGGCTGAAGTCCGGTGGTATTTGTTAAAATGTTTCAAACTGCAGGCTCAGAGGCCTGCAGCGGTAGGCGGGGAACGTTGGAGTCCTCCGTCACTGAGGCAAGCAAGCCTCATGTTAGTTTCAAGCTGCCTGGCTGCTGGCCGCCATCTTGGCTGACACTTAATTTGCATATCTCACTGATTAGCCAACGAAAAGGGTAGCAGTCGTACGCCAATTACCATGTTTCTCTTTTATTAGTGTAGATTTGTCTTATAGCTGCATCCTTTTTTCACTTTATTTGCTACCAGTCTTGAGATTTATTTTACTATCAATTCTTTTGAAATGTTATTATGCTTATATATTCTGGTCCATGTTGCCCAAATTATAGTTTTATTTTTAAAAGTAAAACAATATTTATTTTTCTGTTTGATTGAGATTCTCTCAGGTCATCACTCATGGAATACTCATTTCTCTAATTAGATCTCAGTTTGGATCAACCCAGAATGATTCAGAGCCATTAAAAATCAATGGGTTTTTATTAATATTTTAAAAATTTGCCATGCTTCATTTTCTAGGTAATGGTCTAGGTAATGTTTGTGGTGTGTGTGTGTGTATGTGTGTGTGTGTATATCTATATGTTGATACACACACACACACACACACACACACACACACACACCACAAACAAATGCAACTTTAATTTGATCAAAGAATATTCACATTTCTTAGATTTACTAGAGTCTAATATTTCTAATCTGTTTCTTCTTTTTTATTTTCCTTTCTTTTGCTTTTATTTTTATTTGCTTGTTTAATGCCAGTCACAGCCCTCTCTGTTGATTTCATGATCCACTAATAGATCTAGATTTGGAAAATATTGCTATAGCAGAAATACTAATTTTCTTGGAAAGGTTATATATTGAAACAACATACTTGGTTAATAGAACAAACTATGTGTGCCATACAGACAGTTACCATTTGGGGTTCAAAATGGAGAGTTCAGAGAGAGGCTTTTGGAGAAAATAAGTCTTGACTTTACCTGGAAGGATGGCTGAGGACTGGATGTATGGGGAGGGGGGCAGCACCACAGGAAGGAGCAAGCTCTTTTGCGTGAAGATTAGTTAGATTTAATTGGTATGTATAGCACACCAAAAGCAGCTCAGTCTAGATGAGCATAAAGAAATCCAGTGAGACAGGATATAAATTATGACCACAACAATTTTTTACTGCTTTTTCAGTTATTGGGACTTTGAAACATATTATTGAATTTACATGTACCCACTCGATGTGGTAGGTATCTTTAACCTCATCCTATATAATAAAACCCTAATATGCAAATCAACTGACCGGTGGAACGACTGGTCGCTATGACACACTCTGACCACCAGGGGACAGACGCTCAATGCAGGAGCTGCCCCCTCATGGTCAGTGCACTCCCTCAGGGGGAGCGTCGCTCAGCCAGAAGCCGGGCTCATGGCTGGCAAATGCAGCGTAGTGGCGGGAGCCTCTCCCGTCTCCGCAGTAGTGTTAAGGACCCCTCAGGGGATGTCCAACTGCAGGGAGCAGGCCTAAACTGGCAGTCAGACATCCCCTGAGGGCTCTCGAACTGCAAGAGGGTGCAGGCCAGGCTGAGGGACTCCCCTCCTCTACCCCCCAGTGCATGAATGTCGCACACCGAGCCTCTAGTTTTATATAAAGTAGTAATAAGAGATTTAGAAGTTAAGTGACTTGGCCTGGATCTCAGACCCAGTTAGAAACTGTTGTTTAAGACCAATTCTCTGATCCTAATGCCTATAATTTTAACTACTAAAATAGAGGCAGATTAATTGGGAAAAATGAGCTACTTTGTAGAAGAATATCTGAAATCCTGAGATGAGTAGTGTAGATTTTTATTTTATAGCCAACAAGGATTATTATAAAATCACAGAATAATGTAAAAAATATATTTAAAATATTAACTGATTAATTAGATTATTTGATCACAGAATAATGTAAAAAATATATTTAAAATATTAACTAATTAGAATGATGAACTATAGAAGTGATTTTCAACTGGTGTGCCATTAGAAATTTTAAAACATGCAATACCTGACTATTCAGTCAGGGACACTGACCTCTTTTCCCTGATATTATCAAATGAAAACATGACAACAGCCAACACAATGAATCAAAATTATACATTTTTTTTGTCCATTGGCAACAAATAATATTTTTGGTGTGCCACAGAATTTTAGTAATTTATGTGTGCCATGAAATTAAAAAGGTTAAAAATTGCTGAATTAACTATGACTCTAATGTTATTAAGGCATTATTAGATATTCTGGGGTTATGATGATAAGGATTAGACCATAGTTCCTAAAAAGTCATGGATGATCAAAGCACTATCAAGAGCATTACCCAACCAGGACTGGCTATAAGAAGAAAGACAAGTTACTAGACCTTTTAAGTTTTATTTTGGGCTAAAGATAGATTGTAGTAGCTGGGATGTGAAGCCTTAAATTTCTAATTCCCATATTTTGAATTATGTACATACTATTAGAACCAAAACCAGAGAAAGAAATTTAAGCTTACAGTTTTTGCTTAAAATTGAAAATTACATCAAATTTCAAAGATAAAAAGTATTAGTTTTTTTTAATTACACAGATAATAATATCCGCTGTATAGTAGTCTTAATAAATATTTGAATGAACAAATTAGTATTTAAATTTTTTAAATTTTAACTTTTAATAATTAACAAAAATGATAGAAAAATTCACACTTCCACAAAATTCAAAATGTGAATAAATTTACTTTAATTAAAGATATGTTCATCTTGCCCAGCAGTGTGGCTCAGTGGTTGAGGATTGACCCTTGTACCAACAGATCAAGGGTTCGATTCCTGGTCAGGGCACATGCCTGGGTTGTGGGCTCAATCCCCAGAAGGGGATATGCAGGAGGCAGCCAATCAATGCTGATGTTTCACTTTCATTGATGTTTCTATCTCTCTCCCTCAAATCAATAAAAACATATGTTTTTAAATATGTTAATTTTGATGTAGTCCCATTGGTTTATTTTTTCCTTCATTTCCCTTGTCTTAGAGATGCATCAGCAAGCATATTGCTAAGAGTGGTATATGATATTTTTCTGCCTATGGTTTATTCTAAGATTTTTATAGTTTCACAACTTACATTTAAGTCTTTTATACTTTTTAGTTTGTTCTTGGGTATGGTGTAAATTGGTGATCTAGTTTCATATTTTGCATGTATCTGTCCAGTTTTCCCAACACCATTTATTGAAAAGACTCTCTTTATTCCATTGTGTGTTCTTGCCTCCTCTGTCAAATATTAATTGGGTGTAATGGCTTGGTTCAATTTATGGGTTCTCTGTTCTGTTCCCTTGATTCATATGCTTCTTCTTGTGTCAGTATCGGGCTGTTTTTATGACAATGGCTTAGAAGTATAATTTGATTAAAAAGCTTCTGAACAGCAAAAGAAACCATCTACAAAATAAAAAGGGATCCCACCATATGGGAGAACATATTGGCCAATGATACATCTGATAAAGGGTTAATTTCTAAAATATATAGAGTACTCATACAACTTAACAAAAGGAAGACAAACAATTCAATTTAAAAAATGGCAAAGGACCTAAGTAGACACTTCTCTAAAGAGCACATACAGATGTCCAACAGAAAGGAAAAAATTCTCAATTACTAATTATCAGAGAGATGCAATTGAAACAACAATGAGGTATTGCCACACACCTGCCAGATTGGCTACCATCAACAAATCAACAAGTGCTGGTGAGGATGTAGAGAAAAGGGAACCCTAGTACATTGCTGGTGGGAATGAAGATTGGTGCAGCCATTATGGAAAACAATATGAAGTTTCCTCAAAAAAAAAAAAAAATGGAACTGCCATTTGACCCAGTGATCTCACTTCTAAGAATATATCTTAAGAATCCCAAAGCACCAATCAGAAAAAAAAAAAAAAAACATATGTTCCTAGCAGCACCATTTACAATAGCTAAGATCTGAAAACAGCCCAAGTGCCCATCAGGAGATGAGTGAATAAAAAAGCTGTGGAACATCTACACAATGGAATACTATGCAGCAGCAAAAAATGAAGGACCTCTTACCCTTTGAGACAGTATGGAGGGACCTGGAGAGTATTATGCTAAGCAAAATAAGCCAGTCAGAGAAAGACAAGTATCATACAATTTCACTCATATGTGGAATATAATGAATAAAATAGATACAGAGACATAGAAGCATGGATCAGACTGATGAATCTCATTAGGAAGGTGGGGTTTGGGAGTTCAGAAAGAGATTAACCAATGAACATGTATGCATATATACTATAATCCATGGACCAAAACAATAGTGCCATGAAGGCCTGGTGGGGGGGTGTATATGGGGTGGAGGGTGTCTGTGGGGAAAAGGGGAACATCCGTAATACTTTCAACAATGAAGATAAATTTTAAACAATAAACATATGTTGTTAATCTATCTCAGTCTAACTACAATACGTCTGTGGGTATTTCTACAATATGCTTCCCACAAAATGTGAAATCAGTAAAAAGAGAGGAATGGAAAGAAGCATAAATCTTAAATAAAAATTCCCAAGAAAAAAGACTTTTCTTGACTTACTTCTTGAGAAGGCTTAGGAGTAATGAAGATACTTCAAAAAAAGGGAGGGGGGCGGTTAAGTGCATCTCACTCAATTGACAGACCATTAAAATCTTATGAATCCTTTCCAATGGCCTTGATGAAAAGATTCTTTCAAAATATGGACATTTTTATTTCTTGGCGGAAGAATCTTTTGGATTCCTGGAATTTTGGCTAAAAATGCTGCTTTGATTATTAATTTTCCCTGCCTTTGTGAGCAATGAATTCAAGATGACACAGATTTGGAATTTGATTGATTTTTACAATAGTGCCATGAAGGCCTTGGGGGGGGGGGGATGTATATGGGGGGGGGGGTGTCTGTGGGGAAAAGGGGAACATCTGTAATACTTTCAACAATGAAGATAAATTTTAAACAATAAACATATGTTGTTAATCTATCTCAGTCTAACTACAATATGTGGGTATTTCTACAATATGCTTCCCACAAAATGTGAAATCAGTAAAAAGAGAGGAATGGAAAGAAGCATAAATCTTAAATAAAAATTCCCAAGAAAAAAAGAAGACTTTTCTTGACTTACTTCTTGAGAAGGCTTAGGAGTAATGAAGATACTTCAAAAAAAGGGAGGGGGGCGGTTAAGTGCATCTCACTCAATTGACAGACCATTAAAATCTTATGAATCCTTTCCAATGGCCTTGATGAAAAGATTCTTTCAAAATATGGACATTTTTATTTCTTGGCGGAAGAATCTTTTGGATTCCTGGAATTTTGGCTAAAAATGCTGCTTTGATTATTAATTTTCCCTGCCTTTGTGAGCAATGAATTCAAGATGACACAGATTTGGAATTTGATGGATTTTTATTTTCATTATGGAAACAGAACATTTTTTTCTGATGATAGCAGACTATTAAATTAAAAATGACTGATAATTACTGAAAATTCAAACCTAGATCTCTTGCTCCTACTTCCACCATATTCAAGTTAAATAGCTGTTCTTTGAATTAAAACATTCCATTCATTTTACTACCATGTTTCCCCCATTTTTTGCTTATTGAAATTTGAATATAATTATGCCTCAAGAGCATAATGGAAGGTATTTATGAAACTCTTTTTGGATGTCATCTCTAGACTTACAACAGCTTTCAAACTGATCTCCTTTCCAAATTCTTCTTCCATTCAAATCTGTTCTCATTGTCATCTGCTATCTAGAGAGTAAGAATTTGGAAATGAGCCTTGAAGAATATCCAGTTAAAAGGCAGAAAAAGAAGAAAGGGAGCCAGGGTAGTGAGATCAGTAAAGATCTAAAAGGAAACCATAAATTGATAAATAATCCAGGGAAGGAAGGCATTTCTAATAGTCTGTGACACTAAAAATGTCATGCACCTTGGATGAGCAAAGAGTACTAAGTTCAACAGTCTGGGAACTGGAGCCAGACTGCTAAGAGATGAGAAATGTGTCTTCATTCCCACCATACTTCCTTGGGACAGATCTTTGTAACCTTCTATGTTTTATTAAAATTATCTGTTCACAACTTTCTCTCTATGAAACTATGAAAGCTTTACGAAAAGTCCACCTGTTATTTACTTTTGTATGCCTAGTGTGTGACATAACATATATGCATTTTATTTGGATTTATATTAATTTCAGATTACTTCTTTTTTACCTTCTTGGGCACATACTCACTTTGTCCCAATAATGATCCTCACACCCAAAGCACTGAATAGGCTGTACAAGGTAGAGCAGGGCATATTCAGCACAGCTCAGAGGCTGCGGCAACTCTTATTCCTTATTCCCTGTCCTTTTTTTTTTTTATTTTTCACCACTGCGACCAAGAGCCTAACTGCAAGTTCAGTGAAATATACAATAATATTTTTATTACATCTGTCCTTATTCATTAGTTTGGATTAAAATTTTATTTCATTTGTAGAACTGTCAAAACTATAAATTTAACCAACATTTTAAGACCTTACTAAGTTTGTTGTTGTTGTTAAACCTTGCCAGGGATATTTTTCCATTGATTTTTAGGGATAGTTGAAGAGAGAGGGAGAGACAGAGAGAAACATTGATCTGAGAGAAACATATTGATTGGTTGATTGGTTGCCTCCTGCACAGCCCTGACCAGGGACCCGGCCTGGGGAGGTGCTCGCAACCAAGGTACATGTCCTTGACCAGAAGCGAACCTGGGACCCTTTGGTCTGCAGGTTGATGCTCTATCCACTGAGCCAAACTGGCTAGGGCAAGACCTTAATCTTAAAAAAAAAATTTCCACCCAGCCATGAAGTAATACAATCTTATTCAACACTTCTGTAATTGAAATACTTGTTTACAAAAATTTTATAAAGAATTAAAAACTATAAGTTGGCTAAAATTATAATGAAGGAAGTAAAATATTCTACAAAGTATCTGTTTTAGAGTTGAAGTAATAAAGCATAATCATCCAAAACCATTATTTCAATAGAGGAAAAGAAGGAAGGAAAGGAAATTGAAGTTAGGCCTGAATGGGAGAGAAATAATTTTAGATGAGGGGATCTTTTCCAGTTCCTTCGGTGTATAATTTTTGTAAAGTGTGATACAGGCTTCATCCATTTTCCTTCTCAAATTATTTATCACAACTTAAGAAAAAATTTTAAAAGATTTTTCATTTAGATACAAAGATTTTCTTCTTTTTCCTTCTTTGAAAATGCTGATTAATAAAAGAGTTGCAATTTCATAGTGTTACTCTTTTTTTTCCACCTACATTCAAGGCAAGGTGGCTTTATTAAAGGCAACGCCATGTCACTGCTCTCCCTCACCTCCTCCTGCTCAGGTCTAGGCCCCTTCTTCTTCTTCTCCTTCTTCTCCTTCTTCTCCTTCTTCTCCTTCTTCTCCTTCTTCTCCTTCTCCTTCTCCTTCTTCTTTCCTCTTCTTCCTCCTCCTCCCTCATTCTTCAGGGTTTGAAACAAAAGAAATGGTAGACAAATGTGACAAGTTTACCATCAATAATCAATTTCTTACCCACTCCTGACACACCTCACCAAATTATTTTAGAGGGCATATGTCCTAATTTTGTAAACAAAATAATTTAAAATTATTTTTCAACTATTTATTATCAATTTTATAAGGACTTATCTGCTTATTCTGTCATTAGATACATCAACAAATTTAATATTAGCATCCATAAGGAACTCACAGAATAAGTTATAGAATAAAATTATTTAATTATACATAAAAAATAACATTAGGGAGTGATAAATATTTAAGATGCTTTAAGACTACTCTGTTACCATTCATTCCCTACCATGCTCATTTTTTTCTTACCACAAATGTTTTAAAATGTAGAGTGTTTGTCACTGATTATTACTCAGAGTTTAATTGGTTTTTCTGACCTGTTTTATAGCTTTGATCTCAGAAAATAAGTAACTGTTTCATATCCATCATCCTTAGGAAAATTGTTATGCAAATATATATCCTATCTAATAAAAGAGAAACATGGTAATTAGCATACGACCGCTACCCTTCCCATTGGCTAATCAGGGCGATATGCAAATTAACTGCCAGCCAAGACGGCAGCCCGCAGCCAGGCAGCTGACGGGAACAGGGAGGCTTGCTTGCTTTAGTGACGGAGGAAGCCAAGGTTCCCCGCCTGCCTTGCCGGAGCTAAAGCTGGCCCAGAATTTTTAAAAAAAGGAAAAAAGGACAGGTTGAGAGCTTTAGTCACCTGCCAGCCTGAAAACAGCCCTCAGCCCCTCACCCAAGCTGGCCAGGCACCCCAGTTGGGACACCCACCCTGAAGGGTGTGTGACCAGCTGCAAACAGCCCTCATCCCTTCATCCAGGCTGGCCAGGCACCTCGGTGGGGACCCACACCCTGAAGGGGATGTGACCAGATACAAACAGCCATCATCCCCTCACCCAGGCTGACCAGGCACCCAAGGGGGACCTCTACCCTGATGCAGGACACCCTTCAGAGCACTGATTCCCAAAGTGGGCGCTACTGCCCCCTGGTGGGCGCTGCAGCGATCCAGTGGGGCGGTGATGGCCACAGGTGCATTTGGGGGCATATATCTTTCTGTTTAATTGCTATTAAAATTTTAAAAAAATTAATTTCCAGGGGGTGCTAAGTAATATTATTTCTGGAAAGGGGGCGGTAGGCCAAATAAGTTTGGGAACCACTGCTTCAGAGCAAACCAGCTGGCCCCCACCCGTGCACCAGGCTTCTATCCTATATAGTAAAAGGGTAATATGCCTCCCAGCACCGGAATCAGCGGAGCAGCGAGGCCTCCCAGCACTGAGATCAGGGGGCAGCGACCAAACTCCCTGATCGCCCTGCAGCTCTGTGTGTGACAGGGGGCAGGGCTACAACCGCCTTATCCGCCCTGCTCTGTGCGTGACAGGGGAAGGCACCATAACCCCCTGATCAGCACTGCTCTGTGCCTGATACAGGGGAGCTCCCCAACCCCCTGATCACTCTGCAGCTCTGTGTGTGACAGGGTGTGGCGCCCCAACTGCCCCCCCTCCCCATAGGGCCTGTCCTGAGTGTGACAGTAGCGGTGCCCCAACTCCCCTATCGGTCCTTCTCTGTGAGTGACAGGGGGGAGCTCCTCAACCCCCTGATTGGCTCAGCTCTGTGCGTGATGGGGGGAGCTCCCCAACCCCCTGATGGGCCCTGCTCTGTGCATTACAGGGGGGAGCTCCCCAACCCCTGATGGGCCCTGCTCTGTGCGTGACCCGGGGGAGCTCCCCCACCCCCTGATGGACCCTGCTCTGTGGATAACAGGGGGCAGTTCCCCAACCCCC
>NW_006294243.1:616717-630698 GCF_000327345.1 Myotis davidii
TGGAAGTAATGTGGGAAATTATGTTCAGTGTCTGATGGCATGATTTGTAAATAGTCACAGAATCAGATGTATGGGTACTACAGAATCCCAATCACACTCACATCTCCAAATTACTACTGAGCAAGCAAAGGCAAGGGCTCAGAGAGATGGCTGGATTGTGGCTTTTCCAGTGGTGGTTAATAAGTGCTTCTACAGGACAGTAGCCAAGCTGAGGGTTTTCCTGATCCCCCTTCCCATTTAATTTTGCCCTTGGTTTTCCTCTTCATACTAACTTGTGTTGATTTGTGCTTGATTTCAATGGGTGGGTATGTGCACATGTTCACACTCATGCATGTTATCATCGAAAAAGTGTAACTCTTAAAAAGTAACAGCATAGTGGCTGCCCCAGTCTGCATTCCCACCAACAGTGCACCACTGATTCCTGCTTCTCCACATCCTCTCCAGCACTTGTTGTTCGTTGATTTGTTGATGATAGCCAGTCTGACAGGTGTGAGATGGCACCTCATTGTTGTTTTGACTTGAATCTCTCAGATGCTTAGTGACTGTGAGGCATGTTTTCTATGTCTCTTGGCCTTCTGTATGTCCTCTTTCAAAAAGTGTCTATTTAGGTCCTTTGCCCATTTTTTGATTGGATCCTTTATATAAGTGGCTTTGTTTTAGCTTCTTTGTACCAGAATCATATAATTTTCCAAGACTAATATTCTTTCAAAAATATGATAGATCATAAATGTATGATTTCTCTGAAGGTATTAAACAAGTCTGATATTTAGCTATTGTAAATATTTTCACAGAATAGGAAATGTGAAATTAAGCATTTGTCTGTAAACTCTGAATAAAAGAGTAGTGGACATAAATATCCTGAAATATGAGACACAGAGATTATGATTTGCATGAAACACACTCACATTCACAGGTT
The DNA here is from genome assembly GCF_000327345.1 of Myotis davidii. Classification (NCBI taxonomy): domain Eukaryota; kingdom Metazoa; phylum Chordata; class Mammalia; order Chiroptera; family Vespertilionidae; genus Myotis; species Myotis davidii. Next base: position 617,634 of record NW_006294243.1, read on the forward strand.
AGGATACCACCTGAAAAGCAAATGAAGAGGTAAATTGTTCAGTACTATTTGCGCATTACAGACTCATCAATCCCCAACATATGACTTTAAGTGTAATTTGTAATGTGAAGTGAAGGATCTTTCTTTGATATATTTAGGAAATATTTATTAAGTACCTATTATGAAAAAATGCTTCAGATAATTTATCTCACCAGGAATTTGAAGATAAAATGCTTTTGCCATGGAAGAACTTACATATATGCAAGATAACAATAATTACTATTTCTTAAACAGTCATGTGTGGCAGGTGAACTTATCTGTATCCCATAGAATTCTCACATAAATCATATAATGTGAATATCATTAACCTCAAAAGGACATTAAAATTCAGAAAGACTATGTATCCTATCAAAGGCCACACAGGCAAAATGCTACACTAAGTCTATCTTAATTCCAGAACTTGCGTTTTTGCCACTGAACAGAACTTTCTGCACATTCTACTCTTCTAATAACAAGACAGACAGCAAACTTGTAAGTTGCTTAGTTTCTAGTGTCCTTATTTTCTTACATGTTCATATGGAATTTGGTTTGGATAGTGCCTCAAGTCCTGTCCAGCTCTCAAGTTTTGGACACTTGCCACATTAACTGTTGTTTTACCAACACAAGGCACTGCTGTATAGTTATGATTTATACTCATTGGTTTTCTGTAGTTATTTACCTGGAGCTATTCTATGAACTGTGGTCTACTCTCTACAGAATAGGGACTTTTCAACTTGGCAGAAAAAATACTCTTCAAAGACATACTGAGGGGCTTACTTTGCCATCCTGATAAGGATGTTGATTAAAACCCTTGAGAAAAAATTAATTCTAAAAGAGCCCACAATATGAGAAACTTGGGGGTTTTTCCTGCCTATTAATACTGTACCTGTCCTGGGGCCCCCAGGGAGACAAGTGCATAGTAGTATGATTCAAAACATCTTCAGAGGATATACATTTAAACCCAAAGGATCAGAGAGCAAGTGGGAACCAGCAGAAGAAAGTTCTTCATTCTACAAAACCAAGTGACAAAACCACCTAAGGGCAAATGGCATAGAAGATACCATGGCCGCAGTCATACCTCCCATTGACCTCACCAGTGATTCTCAGGTTGATTTCCGATTAAAAGAATTAGAGAGTTACAAATGACTTTTTTAGTTTCTAGAATCTCTTGCTCCAAGATAATCACAATGTGATAAATATCACTTTTAAAGTTTATCTGCATGTAAAGAGTCACATAAAAATAAAAATGCACATATTTTAACTCTAAAAAAGAGTTGCAATTTAAAAAAATTTTATTGTTGAAAGTATTACATACTCTCCAGGTACCTCCATACTGTCTCAAAGGATAAGATATCCTTTTATTGCTGCATAGTATTCCATGGTGTATATGTACTACAGCTTTTTTATCCAATGATGTATCATCTCACAGCTGTAAAAATATCTACCATGAAAAAATCAACAAATGATACGTTCTGGAGAGGATATGGTGAAAAAGGAAACCTAGTACACTGCTGATGGGAATGCAGACTGGTGCAGCCATTATGGAAAGCACTATCGACTTTCCTCAAAAATTTAAATATGTAACTGCCATTTGACTCAGTGATCCCTCTTCTGGGAATATATTCTAAGAAACCTAAAACACCAATCAGAAAGAATATATGCACCCCTATATTTATTCTTGCTCCAAGATAATCACAATGTGATAAATATATCACTTTAAGTTTATCTGCATGTAAAGAGTCACATAAAAATAAAAATGCACATATTTTAACTCTAAAAAAGAGTTGCAATTTAAAAAAATTTTATTGTTGAAAGTATTACATATGCCTCCTTTTTTTCACCATTGACCCCAGCCCCACCCTCTGCCTCAGGCCTCACCACACTGCAGTCTGTGTCCATGGGTTGTGTATACATGAATACAAGTCCTTTGGTTGATCTCTTCCCCTTACCCGCCCCCCCGACTTTCCTCAAAAATTTAAATATGTAACTGCCATTTGACTCAGTGATCCCTCTTCTGGGAATATATTCTAAGAAACCTAAAACACCAATCAGAAAGAATATATGCACCCCTATATTTATAGGAGCACAATTTACAATAGCTAAGATCTGGAAACAGCTCAAGTGCCTATTAGTAGATGAATGGATAAGTTGCAATTTTATTATTGTTTTGACTTCCATTTGTTTCTCATCTGAATGAAGAGTGGGATATGATTCACGCTCAATGTAAGCGTCTCTTACATCCATTAATTATGAGCATGGTGTCATTCCCTTGGCTTTTAGATCTTGGGATCCTGATACTTTTTACTTCATTGTTTTTCCTTTAGGCAAAGTTTCTGTGTAGCTACCATTTATCTTTTATATTCTTTGCTAAGTGGAAATCAGATAGCTTCTCCCTTTCTCCTTTTCTTTGTATTGACAGCCTTTCATGTAACGTTTGTCCTACTTTATATATTGATTCACAGCATCTTTTATTTATTTTTTTCCTTATAGCTTTCATTTTTGTTTTTACACATGTAAATATATGACTGGACTCACTTTCATCATTTTGTGACAGTTCATTCAATAATTTCAACAAATCATCCAATGACTTCTTGAACATGGATTTTATAATTCAACAAACATTATATATTCTTAATGTGGCTTCTCTATCATTTCTTTTTAGGTCCTATTAATTTGTTTTTAATTCCTTTTTTTACTTTGTAAAAATTTTATGAAAGAGCCATTATTTTAATTGGTATTAGAGTCTGTGCATTCAAGAATCTTGCATAGATTTATGTCCTTTTCTGCCACATTCATATTAAATTCTAAAATACTCAAATTATCTAATCTAATAATAGACAAACATGGTAATTGACCATACCTTCGCTACGCCTCCCATTGGCTAATCAATCAGAGTTATATGCAAATTAACCACCAGCAAAGATGGCGGCTAATTTGCATACTGTAGGTAGGGTGGGACAGCAGGAGATGCCATCCAGGCCCTCCTGTGAGACCCTGGGTGGCTTGGGGCTCAGGCAGGGCGTGGGGCGATGGAGATCAGTGGCGACCCCGCCCCGTGTGCAGCCCGGGCATGGGGCTCACGAGGGGCGATCAGTAAAGTGGGACTGGGGATTGGCGAATGGGTGCAAGGCAGACCTCCTGGTCCTTCCCCTTAGCCAGCAGGCTCCTATCAATCTTCAGTTTCTACTGAAAAAAATGTGGTGCCTCCACTGCGCAGCCTCCCAGGACTAGGACTCACAGGCTCCGGAGTGGAGACTTCAACAAGGACTTCAGTGCCTAGTCAAGGGAAAAACCGCCACCTCCCTACTCCACAGCTGCTTCTGTGTCTGCAAGAAACTGCGCATGCTCCTCCCTGTGACATGGGCAGAGCCAGAGCCTGAGTGGAGCGGTTTCATGACAGTGATAGCAGCTGGACCAGTGCAGAGATGGAGGGAGGGAGGGCGGGGAAGGAGCAAGGGGGAAGCCCTGGTTCCCTGCTCCTCCTCCCACAGGCATGGCCCTTGCTGATGTTATGATAAAAGGAGTTGTGTTTTTCTAACTCTGTCTGGGTAAAGGAAACAAGTGTCTGTTGACTTCTGATCTTGCTCTCAGAGCTGCCAGTTAATCCCTCTGGATGCATTATATCCAACCTCCAAAGTATCTGAGGGGCAGGATCAACCTTCGTTCCATAGTTGAGGAAACTGACCAATAAACACATGTGTCTCATGCCTCAGTGTCAACTCCCACAGAAATCTCTGGGTAATGACTCTGATTCTATATCTAAGGGTATATTTTCTTCTGTTTTCATGTTTAATTCAGCCCCAGGAATCAAATAATACAATAAAGAATAAAATGAGCTCAGAGGGCTCAGCATTGTATTCCCAGGGCCTTTGGTCCCACACAAACCACAAAGCTCAGTTATCCTGAGATGAAAGGAAAAGAAAGAAATGTGAAAGGTTTCCCAGCTCAGTCACAGAGACATCTCATAACCACATATCAAGGACACAACATTAACTGAGGGGTGGAAAGGACACAAATGGAATAGAAGATGGAACCACTTGGAGTGAGCAGGCCAGCAGGGGGGCAGTTGGGGGCAAGCAGGCCAGCAGGGGGGGTAGTTGGGATGAGCACACTGGTACAGGGGGCAGTTGGGGCTGATCAGGCTGGTGGAGGGGGTCATTTGGGGGGGAGTAGGATGAAGAAAAACCCATATTTAGCAGGGGGTGCAGTTGGGGGCAAAGCTGGCTGCAGGGGGAAGTTGGGGGCAAGCAGGCTGGCACGCAGAGTGGTTAGGGGCAATCAAGCAGGCAGGCAGGTGAGTGGTTAGGAGCCAGCAGTCCCAGATTGTGAGAGGGATGTCCAACTGCCAGTTTAGGCCCAATCCCTATAAACTGGCAGGAGGATATCCTTCCAGAGGTCCCAGATTGGAGAGGGTGAAGGCTGGGCTGAGGGATTAGACTACAGGCCCAATGCACAAAAATTTGTGCACTCGGAGGGGACCCTCATCCCGGCCTGTGCCCTCTCACAGTCTGGGACCAGTCATTCCCAGTCCTTCTGCTATTAGGGTCCATTTGCATATTACCTTTATTATATAGGATAGAGGCCTGGTGCATGGGTGGGGGCCGGCTGGTTTGCCCTGAAGTGTGTGCCGGATCAGGGTGGGCGGTCCTGCTGGGATGCCTGGGTGAGGGGCTGAGGGCCATTTTCAGGCTGGCCACATCCCTTTCAGTGTGGGGATCCCCACTGCAGTGCCTGGCCAGCCTCGGTGAAGGGCTATGGCTGTTTGCAGGCTGGTCAAGCCCCCCAGTGGGGACCATCACCCCATGGGGGTGTGGCCAGCCTGGGTGAGGGGCTGGGGGCTGTTCCAGATACCAAGCTGGAAGCAGGTACCTGGGATTTATTTAACTTCTATAATTGAAACTTTGTAGCCTTAAGTGGAGCCCAGGTTGGGTTGCCCCTGGCAACCAAGGCTCCCAGCCCCTCCTTGAGCGGAGGCCATGCTGGCTGGAAGCAGGTATCTGGGATTTATTTATCTTCTATAATTGAAACTTTGTACCCTTGAGCGGAGCTCAGGGCCGGTCAGGCCAGGTGAGAAGCTTGGCTTCCTCCATTGCCAGGGGCAATGCAAGCCTCCTGCTTGCTCCAGCTCCATGGCCACAGCCATCTTTCTGATGGAGTGTCGGAGTGAGGGAGCAATGGTTAATTTGCATATTACTCTTTTATTAGATAGGATATGTTTATCTCATAATATCATTTAAAAAATCTCTAAAATTATACAGTCTATCAGTGGAAATTAGATAGCTAGTATACAGATGATATATGATCTAAAATCAACTGTTAGATTAGAAAACTATAAAAATTCATAAATATTTATCCATACTATTAACTCTATTAAAAATTATGCAAGGAAATAAAATCCTTTATTGCTTCAGTTCCATTTTCCAAGGTAACTGATTCTTATTGAAGAATTGTACATCCTTCTCCCCCTTTCTCCTCTTACACAGATATAGTAAATGTATATCAGTATGCACATCTATTTTTACCGATCTATATATATTTGCATATATGTATGCATTTTTGTTACATAGCAGTGTGTAATCTGCTTTTTTACTTAATTCATTTATTAAAATATACATAATAATGATACTTTAGATTGTTTCAGGTTTTTGCTAATATAAACAATGCTGCAGTGAAATCCAGATACATATCTACATGTCTCTGTGGGTATGAATAAATATACCTACCTACATACATACCTGTACACACATAGTAATATTCTATTATTATTTGAGAAATGATTGAAAAAGGAATTATTGGATCATGGGATATGTCTTTTTATATTTCTGCTTTTATTTACAATATTTTTATATTTTATAAGTAATTATAAGTATAACTTTGATTTTCTTATATTTTTGTTTCTTAATTTATGTTCTAATTCTTGAAACTCTTAAAGTAAATAAAGAATTCTAACCAACTTTGTTACCATATTGTTTTATGCTAACTCTGCTCTCTTTTTAGAAGAATTTTAACATCTTGCCATGCTCTATTGATTCTTGTGGCTACTAGGCATAGCCCTTGCATATTAAAATTCAGTCTTTGCTTCTTCTTACCTCCTCTTAATGTTAATATGATATTGTCCATGAAGGGCATGCCTAACCTCAGTTTATCAATCTCTATCCCCATTTTTTCTTGTTTATCCTTTCTTTTCACTCTCATATATTTGCTCAAAAATGATTCTCATTCAGCTAAGAATTACATAAATGGACCAGTTCCTATCATTTCTTTCATCTGACATAACAGAGACCACAGTCACTAAAGCAACCTGTGTCCATGTTTGGTCAATCATTTAGTGAAGAAGGCATTTGGAAAATGAGAGTTATAATTAAACATTTTACTTTATCGCAGTGGCTTTGATTACACTAGGCCTTTAACCAAATCATTTCCATGATCTTGATTTTTGGCGGTAAAAGGAGGGTAATATCTATTGAACAGAAATGAAACTGTTGCTTTTCCTCAGCTACCTTAAAAATTCAGACCTATAAACCACTAAGATGGAACTTAATGTCCTGCACAAGGAAAAATAAAATAACTGTATGTGAAGCTGGGCAAGATCCAAGTCAATATATATCATTCTTTTATTTTTTCCTGAACATATGTTATTTCCCAACAACTTTTGGAGTTTATATCTTATAAACAAACAAACCAAAACATTCCTCATGGGTCACCTTGATGAATTTTAGTTCCAATGCTTGGATAGCTTGGCTTTACTTTCTAAGTTCACATTTTTACTCTCTGGGTATTTATCTTTTTTTCTTAGTACAAGCACAATTTTTCCCAAATTTGATAGGTGGAAGCACCCTCTACTTGGGCAAAAATAGAAGGATCTCTAATTCTTTTATAATGTGGATATTGCCTTGACACCAGCACACCTGCCATTTGAAGGACATGACTCTCACTTTAATCAAGAACACAAAATGTTTGAGCACCAGATACTTATTGAAAGATTAAACTGTATTATTTAATAATGCTAGGAGCCATCAGTTCAAGACCAAGTTGGAGCAAAGTTTCTTTTTGAAAAAGATAAACCAATGCCTGTCAAGCAGCCATCTCTTTAATTTTCTAAGCTTTATATTTATGTGAAAGCTGTAAACCAAGACCATTACTTGTATTACTCTAGGAATGACTTCCATACATGGTAATTTAAGTAATATAATATCAAGAGGCAGTCATGTAAGAAAATGTTTCTGCATCATTTATCAAAATACTCTTATTTCTATCTGACCCAAGATACATTGTTTTATCTTGCAAAGATAAATTTCTAGGGGACAAAATTAATATCTTAAATGACATTATCTTTTGATCTTTTGACTTTTCTAACGTTCATCTTCTATAATTCTATAACATTATATATTAAAGAGGCTCCATTCAGACTAAAACACTAGGGGGAAATTTGTCTTTTCTAAATAATTGGTATGCTTCATTTAATCAGACAACGGATAGAAAATCACCCATTGTGCTTTCTCTCTCTTTTGGCTGCTAGAAAAATCTCAATCAAATTTTATGTTCAGTTGCTATATTTTTATTATCATAGTTTCCTGGAATAATGTATACCATCTCTATCAATGGCTTTACTTTTTATTTCTTAAAGTGAATTTTTCCTACAGCATATATATTATATTCAAAGCCACCTCAAATCTTGTGGAACTTAGATGCATTATAACTATGTATAAACATATTTTCACTTTGACTATCTAGCTGCATTATTTAATTTAAAATATTTTTCTTGTTTAAATGAAAATTTATTTTACATTAAAGCCAATTTTATACTACAATAAAAATTCTATATTTTAACATAAAAATCTTGGAAAATTCATATGAGTACACAAAAGAAAATGTAAATTGTCCATTGTTCTTTTATGAATTGTTTCACTGAAAGAAAAATAAACCTTCTCAAACAAGCTAAAGCCAGAGGGACACTGTAGACAGGTGCAGGGATTCAACAAAACCCACAGCCAGGAAGATTGAAGAAGTTAAATGGGAAAAGTCAGGCATTATAGGAATTTTGTTTCCCCTTTTTGTTAGCTTTATTTCCTTTCTTTGTACATTTTTTTTCCTTGCTGCTTTATTATAGACTAGAGTCCCGGTGTATGAATTCGTGCACCAGTGGGGTCCCTCATCCTGGGCTGTGGAATCAGGCTGAAACCGGCTCTCCAACATCCCCTGAGGAGTCCCAGCTTGTGAGAGGGCGCAGGCCAGGCCAAGGGACACCACCGGTGCATAATTAGGGCCAGGGATGGATGTGGGAGGTTGACCATCCAGGCAGGGACCAAGTGAGGTTACTAGGGCATGTCCAGCCCATCTTGCTCAGTCCCAATTGGCTGGACCCCATAAGCAAGCTAACCTACTGGTTGGAGCATCTGCCCCCTGGTGGTCAGTGCACATCATAGTGAGCAGTTGACCAGCCTTAGCATATTATTAGCATATTACGCTTTGAATGGTTGAACGGCCGACCAGACAACTGGACACTTGGCATATTAGGCTTTTATTATATTAGGCTTTTATTATATGTAGAATAGTACCTGTAAATACATGTAGTAGAAACTGAATGATCTAGTCTTAGTTTTAGCATAGAGTCCAGCTTCAAATTTCCAATGAATGGGGATTTGATTAGATTAGCTTGGATCAGATGTCTACTAGCAGATACATCTAAAGCTAGCTCTTCTACAGCTTCTGTATGAAATAGTTTCCAAAGAAGAGGATATGGGAGGTCCAACCTACTTTCAAAAGACAACTACAACTTCTGTCTTGTTACTATATAGAATACTGTTTTATATATTTTTGAAAATTTATTTTTTCCTATGGTTATTCTATGATTACAAATGACATGTGTGGTCTGGATCTCATAATTTCCACTTAACTATAGAACAGACATTTCCTTTTCTTATTAAAACTTTCAAAAACATGTTTTAGATTCTGAAGTTTTCTATTGCAGCATAATAAGTTATCCCAACTATGGCAGCATAAAGCAACTCTAATTTATTAGCCAGTAGTTCTATAGGTCAGAAGCCCAGGTGGACTTGACTGGTTTTCAGCTTAGGGTCTCAGGAAAAAGGTATGCCTGGATGGGCTATTATCTGGCCCACTTAGGTTGCTGGTAGAATTGAGTTCCATGCAGGGCTGTGGTTCCCATTCTTAGTTGCTGTCAGCTGAGGGGCCTTTTGTCAGCACACCAAGGCAACCCCCATTTCTTCTTATTTGACCTGCTCTGTTAACAAAGCCAGGATGTGAATTCCTGTTCTTGGAATCCTTCCAACTTCCTCTACCGCTGTAGTAGAAAGTAGAAAACCACTTTTAAAAGGCTCATGTGATTAGATAAGTTTCATCTGGAAAATCCCTCTAGTTTAAGGTCATGGGGTCATATAACACAACTAATTATGAGAGTGATGTCTCATCATATTCAGTTTCCAGGATTAGGTGTGAAATCTTGAGGACCTACCCCCCAAAAAAGCATATAAATAGGGTTGTTACAAAACACTAATCACTTGCTTTAAAACCATTTATTTAGTACTTTTTTGGCTGCTAATAAAGCTAAAATGTTATTATGTAAGTTCTGTTCTTGGTTTAAAAACATTATTTTCTAAATGTTAAAAGTAATAACAGGATTATTTTGGGGAATGCAACTTTTGAAAATAATACTACCTTTTATCAGGGAAAAAAAAGCAAGAATTCTTAAAACAGTGCCAATAATTGTTTGAATTATAACTCAGAATTTGAACTGTAAGATTTTAGTCTATAATGAAACTACAAAAGTTAAAACTTAGATATATGGCATACAGATAGACAAATATAATAGAAAAAAGAGTCCATAATTAGATACAAAGATATATCAGAATTGAATGAAACACAAAAATCACTTCTGATCCATAAGAAAAATCCTTATTTTTTCAAAAAGTTTTCTGAAAACTGACTAAATATTTGAAATATTTAATGAAGCTGTGTCCCTACCTCACTTCTTGCTTTCAAATAAATCATAAATCAGTTTATTTGTTTAACACATGTTTTTGAGCAATGTAATTACATTGGACTTACCTAGATAATCCAAGGCAATTTCTCATCTCAAGATTCTTGATCACACTTGCAAACTTCCTTTTGCAATGTAAGGTAACATATTCACAGGTACTGGGATTACGAAGGAGATGGTCATCTCTGGGGAACTATTGTTTAACCTATTATACTGATACTACCCAGAATTGCCAAGGTCATAAGGAAAGCAAAAACAGTCCTGCAATAGTCTCCAAATTAAAATCCCATATATTCTTTAACCCAATAGTGAATTATGCATCCTCATACCAGTAAATCACATGTCTAGAGAGTATTCAAATCATAAGTATAAGGAGGTTTATTATGGCACTATTTGTACTAGCAAGAACTTGTAATAATTAAATATTCAGTAATAAGGGATTGATTCAGTTTATTATGATACATTCATATAATGACTTTTTACATTTACATAAAAATATTAAGAAATACCTTTATGTTCTAATATAGAAAAATTCTTAAGCTAACAGAATTGACTGCAAAAAGCAAGGAAAAGATCCTGTTTGTATACTTTTCTAAGGTGTCATTTTTTTTCCCATGAGGAAAAATTACTTCCAAAGTAACCTGGATTTCTGAAATATTAGCTGTCACTTCTGCACTTCACAGTGAAATTGTGGACTTTCCCTCTCCGAGCAGTGTAAATGCAGAGATACTGGGTCAGGGCCTGGGCCCAGTGGGCAGCCTGAGGATTGAGTGGCCAGGCTGCCCTCTGGCCCATGTGGCCCCTCTCCTGTCAGGTGCTAGAATGTCCCAGGCCTATACATCGGAGCTTTTGTGGTTTGGTTAGGTTTGGTGTGTATGCTTTCATTGTGTAAAATGGCTAGGGTGGAGTCGTGTGTGTGTATGTGTGTTTAATAATTAAAGTGATTGTTATAAGCATAAACAAAAATTGTAAGAAAAGATTCCCAATGATTGTGCTGTGGATCTAATTACCAAGGGGTATACACCTCTTTTACCTGTTGTTTTGAGGAACTGTTTGACTCTTCCCCTCCCTAATTGGTCTGTAGTCCTTCCTATGTCATAATAAAGCAACATTTTATTCTGGGGAAAAATTATTTCTATTACAAAAACCAATTATAAAGTAATGTTATGAATCTATCATATTTCTCCACATTTGTTGGCAGAGGCACTGATAACATTTTATGCCAGACTATTCTTCAAGGATGTTTGCATAGTGAGCAGGCTGCTAAGTCAGAGATAGTCTCCCTCCAGAACAGAGGACGGATTTACTTACTGTCAATATAAGGAAGAGAATGTCTCCCTCTGGTGCAACAATTCGGGCCAACTTTCTTGCCATCTACTTATAAAATATTGAGGTTTCCTGAACTCTAAATGCTCTCGTTGTGACACAAACACTGCATGTTTAGCATCCATCTATGCTCACCTGCATCTCATCCTCATGGGACTTGGTGGTGAGCTCATTCCACTCACTGTGCCTTAAGTAAATAAGTCATTTTGCTTCTAACCCACATGTCCTCTGCCTGTGCCAGTGCCGCGAATCTGTGGCAGGCTAAGTTGTTAGCTTCCAAGTATGGAAAAATCCCTTCATGGTTCCTCACACCATGAGTATGCAAACATTTAATTACAATAAGATAAAATAATACAAAATTTAATTTATAAGTTAAATATAACATTTTGACCTACAAACTTATTAAATAATCCAGATGACCAAATTGTCTACTAGGAGAAAAGTAAACAAGGATTTAGCATCCAGGTTTAAAAGAAGTTCACTGAAAGCAGAAGCTAACAGAGTGCGAGGCAGGAACAAACACACCCATCTTTTAACACTGCACTGAAGAAAACACTATCTTATACTAAAATGCAGTACATAAAAACAGTATTTAAAGGATAATATTATAAACATGAAGATTTCATGTATTTATAGAAAATAAGCAATTCAGATTATTTTGGGGTTCCAGAAATAGATTCTTAAACTTAAAATCTTAACCTTTGGCTACTACTATTACTACCACACACACACACACACACACACACACACACACACACACAGTCATTCTTTACAAATTACTTAACATCAAATAAAAAACAAACCTTTTGGTATTAACATAATTTTGTTGAATGAATTTCATTCTCCATGCATTTAAGATGCTTTCTGCTTTAATGAATAGTAATAACATCCAGGAGATGAGAGAATTAAAATTAAGTGGCCTCGTTTACAATCATTTTAATTCCTCTTCCACTTTCACAAACCCTCAAGAGTCTCCTTGGGATGTTTGCCACTTGGCTCAGAATGCAAGGCTGTTACCAGTCTGCAGGGAAGGGCCTGGTTTCTTACTCTCCACAGGCCAGAGGAGATTTAAGCATGCTGCTGTAAACCTGGGCTCAGACTCTCCTGGGCTGATCAGGAGTAAAGACTGAATTTGTACGTGAGGGGCACAGAGCTATCTACAGTCAGCTGAGTCATTCTACTTGATTAATAGAGTCCTCCTATTTTTATCCCCTCAATTTCTACTTTTATTTTTTTAGTCTAATCATGTCACAACTTGGTCCAAAATGCCATACTCTAAGGAATCCAAAGACTTACAAGGTCGTAAATGCCCACATGGTCCTATAGGACCTCACCACTCACTTTGGTCTCTGCTTCCATTTCCCCAAAAAGCAGAGCGTGACACAAGTGCTTAGAAGCAAGAAACTTATTTGGGAAGTCATTCCAGACAACCAGAGTGAGGAGACTAGAGACAGTAAAGAGACACAGTGGGGACGTTTCATTCACCAGCAGCCATCCCCCTTGCTCAGGGCTGCTCCAGGGGTTTGCTCAGGAGCGAGCAGAGCAGAGCAGACATGAGTGCATCAGCCCTGGGTAGGCAGGGATAACAAGTCCTACCTGCCTGCTGATGTGGCAATGGCCAGAGTGAAGGAGGGATGACAGAGAAAAGATGTGAGGTAGCACCTCACCCACCCCCGCCCACACACACACACAAGCATACAATGCCTCTGGGCTCCTCTCCT
>NW_006294243.1:633220-656098 GCF_000327345.1 Myotis davidii
GGTCCAAATGGCTGTGGGACATCCCTCTCACAGTCCAGGACTGCTGGCTCCTAACCGCTCCCCTGCCTGCCTGATCACCCAAACCACTTGCCTGCCTGCCTAAATGCCCCTAACCACTCTGCCTGCCTGCCTGATAGCCCCTACCTTGTCCCCATGCCAGGCTGATTGCCCTACCTTGCCCTCCTGTTGACCTTATTGCCCCTAACTGCCTCTGCCTCGGACCCCAGCCTAAGCCACAGTCTGGCCTCCCTCTGCGGGAGGCGGCCTGGCAGATCAGGGGAAGGTGCCACCCACATTGCCGGCCTAAGCCTGGGCCCTTCGCAGCCACTGCGGCTTTGTCCGGAAGGATGTCTGGAAGATTGTCTGGAAGCTTATCTGGAAGACGCCCTCTCTAATTAGCATATTACCCTTTTATTAGTATAGATGCTTAGTTTGGCATCCTCCAAAGCAGAGCCTGAGAGAAAGGTTTGAAGACAAGTAGTTCACTTGGAGATGATGCCCAGGAGCAAGAGTGAGGGACAAGCAGAGTGGAATGAAGGAAGGAAAGCCAATGAGGGATGCATTGTGGACTGGCTGTCATTGCACCTAGTGCTAGGTTTTGGAGATGTTTTTAATGACCTTATGAATTCACGTCAAAACTGTTTTCCCAGAATTGATTCCAGGATACTGTACATTGAATTTCTTAATTTCTCCTCCACCCTACCTCCATACTACTGATAATGGTGAACATCTCCATTTATCTCCATTAAAATCAACAACTTTCCATACATCACCTACTACATTTCTGGTAACTCAACTTCAATATTGCTTAAACCCACAAAGACCTGTAATCCATCAATACCTCTACTTCTAATTGGCCCTCACTTTCTTGTGTCCTCACTCCCCTCTTCATCCAAATAAACTTTCTTATCAAGCATTCTGACACTCTCTGATATACTTCTTTTCAACTATCTTGCCCTTCTCTCCGTTTGATGAAATCACAGAGAAAGCCACTTTGCCTATTCTGTACATCCTCTCCCAGAGATGGGAACTGAAAGAACAGGCTGAGTCATTTCACTTTACACTCATGATCACCAGCCTCCAGTGGGCCTCCATGCTGCTCAGGAATCATGCATTCCCCAGTTCATTCACTTTCAAATTATGTTTGACATTGATTTGATGTGATTTTCTCACTCTTCCAACATCTAACGGATCCTTTCTCATCTTTATTCTCTAATTTTTTTCAGAATATAAGCAATCAGGAATATTCAAGATGCTCTTTCCATCTCATCTCACACTTCCCTGCATAGTATTTCATGTACTCCACCTTCTCTCCAATTTCAATGAATGAATCCCTTTTCTTATATTCTAAATTCTATTACTTTTAACTGTGGAAGGGCATCTTGCCAATAGGACAAATCCAGGTTTTATGAGGAAACTTAAATTTATAAATTTTGGAGGCCTTCTTTAGGAAAAACAACACAAAATAGAAAATATAAAATGTGAATAGTTATCTATATATATAAAGAGGTAATATGCTAATTGGTTGTAACGGTGTCTGAGTCATGACCGGGAAGAAGCTGGTGGGTGGGGATGGGGAAGGGGACTTCCACCCCCAGCAGCAGGTGCACCCAGGCCTGCCCAGTGCTTACATCAAGCTGCCTTGGAGGCGGAGGCTGCTCTTGACTGGTGGGCAGGGATGGGGGCGGCCGGCCAAGCCCGAGTCCGGCTTTGGCGGGATCAGCGGGAGCCCGAGGCCACCCCAGCCCCCGCAGGCTGGATGATGGCTCAGTGGCAGGTGGTGTCTCCATGCACAGAGCTCAGGGGCAGGTGCGAGGGACGCGGGGCCTCACCAAGGGCTGCTGCGCCACTGCTGCCACTGCTGCTCAGCAGGAGCTGGTGGCCTGGAGCCAGAGTGGGTGTGCACAGGCTGCTGAGCCTGGTAGTGCTGCGCTCCCTGTCCCGCCTGGCCCCATGTCTGCCTCCCGCTCAGTTTTCCAGGCAGTGTTTCAGGTCCACCAGCGCTGTAGGACGCACCGCCTGTGCCGCTGCCTGCCTGGCTGGCAGGGACCAGAGGGGCGAGCTGCTCCACTCCCGGTGGTGGAACGGGGAGGGGGACCTGGGTGCAGGGAGGGACCTCAAATGGGATCCTCCTGGTGCTGGGAAGGGGCCTGGCCTGGGCCGGGTGGGGAGCTTAAAAAGTCTGGCTGAGCAGGCACCGGTTCATACCAACTGTTACTCTGCCATCTTCCTCCAGCTCTACAAGCTAGCCCTCCTGCTCCACCTGACCAGGGGAATGGGCTCCAGGCGACCTCCCCAGGTGCAGACTGTGGGCCTGGAGACTTGAGGAAGAGTGCCGGCGGGGCCTGGGCAGAGGCCAGTGCAAAACTACCAGGAAAGAGCTGCTTTGTTGTCTCCGTAAACTTTGCAACCAACCCAAGGAGGAAACTGATAGGGGAGAGGCTGGGCCTGTGGATTCCCAGTGTGTTAGTCACTTAAAAACAGCCCCGCTTGGAATGCAGGCGGCTGTACATTCAGCTGAGAAATGAGGGAACTGAACACCACCGTCACTGGGCTCTGGTTGGTTTGAGGCCCAAGCGTCCACCATGAGAAGGAAAAAATGGAGGGAGGGGCCCAGAGGAAGGGAGGACAATTGAAGGAAATGTGTCTAGACTTTCCCCAGCCCTGTCCTTCTTTCCACTGCCTACAAAAGCCCCACGCCTGGCCACAGTTCTGTCTCCACCTTTTAGTCCCCTGTTCTCCAACCACAGAGGAAAGAAACAAGGAAGAAGCCTGTGCTGCCTCCAGAAAGTATCTATATACCTGATTGGCCAGTCGCCTCCCACAGAGGGAAGCCAGACTGTGGCTTAGGGCACTCCCCGTGAGGGCTCCCAGACTGTGAGGGGCTGCAGGCTGAGCTGAGGAACCCCGCCCCTCACCCCCATGCATGAATTTCGTGCACCAAGCATCTAGTTTAAAATAAGATAAACCACTACAGATTTCAAATATAAAAAGATTTAGGAATACCATAAGAATCTTTATGGTCATAAAAATTGTACATTTTTATTAATTAACAGCCTGGTATGTTTCTATAATACATTCTGCCCCATATTTTTGTTGTATATACATTGTGCCTTTATATGACAATATTTTTATAATTTTATTGTATAGAGAGAATAGAATGGTATTTTAATCACTTTAAGAATTATTGATCAATATTTTAATTTATTGAGAGTTTATTCCACCTTCAATATTGGCAATGTCATTTACATTTTTAATATTGTCAAATTAAGAAAATATCTGTTAGGGTTTTTATTTCACATATGAATTATAAGATTTTAGTTTGTGAGTGACATAAATACTCTGAGTGAATAACAGTAACCAGTTTGTTAATGTGTTTTCATATTATAGGTCACATACTATTTCTTAAGTCAACATTATTTTGTGGTAAATATTTAATAAATGTATATATTTGTCAATGCAGACATGATTTATTCTTTTTATCAATTGGACTATCAAATAATCTAAGAGTCTATTTATTGCTTCTTTTAGAAAATGTATAATTTATTAATGAATTATTGTTTCTGTTATGACTAGAAATTTTGATCTTTTGTTCTTCAGAAGGAATTTCTATTGCTTTAATATAGAAAAGTATGAAAAATTATTTCATTAGGAGGTAAAATTATGATTTTATATACTGAGCTATTGAAAGTATCCCACATAGCAACTTGTGTTAGGACAGGTTATCAATGAAAAGCAAATCCTTTACCTTCAATTTTAGATATCTGGTGATTTGAAGAATTTTCCACAGATTATAAATGTTTTCTTCACACACTACTAACATAATTCTGGTGCTGGGCATTGTATGTCACTTTCATAATTGAGATGTGACTTCTGATTCTGTACCTTATTGTCAGGATGCCAGGTGAGTCA
The DNA here is from genome assembly GCF_000327345.1 of Myotis davidii. Lineage (NCBI taxonomy): Eukaryota > Metazoa > Chordata > Mammalia > Chiroptera > Vespertilionidae > Myotis > Myotis davidii. Next base: position 637,133 of record NW_006294243.1, read on the forward strand.
GCATTGTGGAGTTGTAAGAGGTAGGATGTCTGGATGTCAATTCCACATCCAGTTATGCAGAAGTGACAGTAAACTACCAAAATATACCTCCAAATTCCCAAACTGAAAGTATTCCTCAATTTTATTTCCTCTTTGCCTGATTCCCAATATATCTGTGGTCACTATGACACTACATATTCTGACAGGAATGTGGATGAATGGAAAGTCAACATGGGCAGCAATACTGATCTTAAGTTTTTGCTTTAACATACTTAGCATTTGAAAATTTTACAAAAAAAATACATGACAATCCATTGCTAGGGCACCTCCCAGGGCTTTGGAAAAAGTGAAAGTGAGGGTCCCTGAAGATTGAATTTTATTAACCTTATAGTACAACTGCCAGTTCTTACTAATAACTTTATAATCTCTTCTTCATCAAAACATTTCCCTACCTACCTGAGGTTTTCCCTATCATCAAGCAAAGATATTCTTTTATATTCCATGAATGAAAGCCTTGACACTACTTTGCCCTCTAGCTACTGCCTCATTCTTTTTTTCTTTACTAGAGGCTCAATGCATGAAATTCGAGCAAAGGCCTTGGCCCCGGCCGCTGCCTGCCACCACTCTTGGCCAGGGGCCACTGCCGCCTCTGCCATAGCCCCTGCCTGCTGCTGCTTTGTCCAGAAGGAAGAACGTCTGGAAGGACATCAGACCTAATTAGCATATTACCCTTTTATTATTATAGACTAGAGGCCCGGTGCACAAAAATTTGTGCACTTAGGGGGGAAGGGGGGCACCTCAGCCCGACCTGTGCCCTCTCCCAGTCTGGGACCCCTTGAGAGATAATGACCTGCTGGCTTAGGCCTGCTCCTGGGTGGCAGAGGGCAGGCCCAATCCCTAGGTGCAGCCCCTGGTCGGGCTCAGAGCAGGGCAGATTGGGGAGTTGGGGCGCTGCCCTCTGTCATGCGCAGAGCAGGGCAGATCGGGAGGTTGCGATGCCACCCCTAGTCATGCTCAGGGTAGGTCCAATTGGGGGGTTGGGGCACTGCCCCCTGTCACGCACAGAGCAGGGCCCATCAGGGGGTTGAGGAGCTCCCCCTTGTCACGCACAGAGTGGGGCTGATAGGGGAGTTGGGGCACTGCCCCCTGTCACACACAGAGCAGGGATGATCATGGGGTTGGAGCGCCACCCTCTATCACCCACAGAAGAGGGCTGATCAGGGGATTGGGGCGCCGCCACTGTCACACTCAGGGCAGGGCCGATGGGGAGGTTATGGCTCTAACCCGTCACATACAGAGCAGGGGGATCAGGGGCTTGGGGAGCTCTCCCCTATCAGGCACAGAGCAGGGCTGATCAGGGGGTTGGGGTGCCTTCCCCTGTTACGAACAGAGCAGGGCGGATAGGGAGGGTGTGGTCCCCGCCCCTGTCATACACAGAGCCGTAGGGCGATCAGGGGGTTTGGGTGCTGCCCCCTGTCAAGCTGATCCCGGTGCTGGGAGGCCTCGCGGCTCCGCTGATCCCGGTGCTGGGAGGCATATTACCCTTAAGCTCTCAGATCCCGGCTAGCTGAAAGCAGAGATCTGCCTTTGTTCTATAATTGAAACAATGTTGTGGTCCTGCTGGCTGAAACCCGGCTGACTGAAGCAGGTTTCTGGGGTTTTGTTTAGCTTCTATATTTGTACCAATGTTTCTTAAACTGCAAGCTCAGAGGCCGGCAAGGCAGGCGGGAAACCTGGTTTCCTCCATCACTGAAGCAAGCAAGCCTCCTGTTCTCTTCAAGCTGCCTGGTTGCCGAACACCATCTTGGTTGTCAGTTAATTTGCATATCGCCCTGATTAGCTAATGGGAAGGATAGCTGAGGTACGGCTAATTACCATGTTTCTCTATTATTAGATAGGATAGTAAAACTATTTAAAAGACTTACATAAACTCCCTCTCTCTAATTCCTGCAATCACCACATTAAAATTTGTTTTAATATTTGCTATGAAATTCTATACTCCACTTCTGAAAATATGGCTTAGATATTCTATATAACAAAAGGCTAATATGCAAATCAACTGAACAGCGGAACAACCAGTCACTATGATGCGCACTGACCACTAGGGGGCAGATGCTCAATGCAGGAGCTGTATGCGCTCCCAGAGGGGGACCGCCACTCAGCCAGAAGCCCTGAGCCGGGCTCACTGCTAGCAAGTACAGTGACAGTGGCGGGAGCCTCTCCTGCCTCTGCAGCAGCGATAAGGATGCCCAACTGACGGTGTAGGCCTCCTCCCCGTGGAATGAGCCTAAGCCAGTCGGACATCCCCCAAGGGCTCCTGGACTGCAAGAGGTTGCAGGTCGGGCTGAAGGACCCCTCCCCCAAGTGCATGAATTTCGTGCATCAGGCCTCTAGTTTTATGTATATTTCCAGATTTCTTTAAAACACTATTAAAATTTCCCTAAAGAAATTCTTGGTAATTTTGACTGATATTATTAAAAGTTAATATTAACTTTAAAATTAAGAATTTTTTATCAGTAAAATTGTAAAAAATTTATTATTTTTGTTGTCATTTTTAATGTGATTTCTATATTCAGATCCAGGAAAATTAATAATTTTTATCAGCAAGCTATTTTATAATTTTTTTCTTAGCCAATTATCTCATATTTTCTAAACATGTGAATACAATAAATTATGCCATAAATTACATACACATGAATTTTTCATCCAAAATTTTAAGTATTTCCCCATATTATATGAATTATTTCTCATCATCACTTTTAAGGGCTTCTTGTTAAACTACATTAGAATAAATATATTTATGTAACCCTGTCCCTAGTATTAAAGAGGTTGTTTCCAAGTTTCCACTGTTAAAAATAATGTAATATTAAAGATCTTTATGCACTTTATTTTCTGTTTATGGGATTAATTCTTAATGATAAATCCTAAGAGCCTTTTTCTGCTGTCAAAGGTTTTAATATTTCCACATGAAAATGCTTTAAAAATGTATGTTCCAGTTTTTATCATAAATGTAAAAGTATAATAATAATTTTGAAACTCCCATAAGAAAGATTAAGAATGTAACATCTTTGTTTCACCTTTGGAATAACAGTAGCTCTTCTCTCCTCATCCTTTACATAATTTAATTAATTTAACTCAGGATATAATCATTATCCAATTTTCTCTTTTTCATTACTTATCTAACTTTGCATGAAGATTTACAATAAATTTGTTTAGCTTTACATATTTATTTGATTTAGTGCTCAAAATCAAATCCTTGTTAGTTAAAATCACCTGGATAATAGGTTCCTTATTTTTATTAATTTTTCAGTTTTTAGCACGCCTTTTTGCAATTAATCATTAAGATGATCTCTACCTTTGTATCTTTAGCTATTAAACTTTGATGATGAATGACTGAGCATTCATTTTTCACTTTAAAGTTCTGTAGATGTTGCTCCATGTTCTATTTTTTGATGTTATATAGATACATTTGGAAATCAACATTCTTTTTGTTCCTTTGTTAATATCCTGTTTTTGTTGTTTTTGTTGTTCCAATCATTGGATCAAATTACTGGAATTGGTAGTACGTTGTTCTACATATTCACAGGTATTTTTATTAATTTCTAAGACAACTATTAAACATTAAAAATCATACATATATTCATTTAAAAATAACTACATTATTTTTATGATTAAAAACATTTATTTGCTGAAACATTACAGGACAGTTATTTCTGCATGAGTTTCCTCTCTACGGTGTAATTCTTATAATCATTCTTGCTTAGAAATAAAGACAAAACAAAGAAGTTACTACAGGGTATTTTTAACTATTACTATAAACTACTTATGTGATTGGAATATTTTAATACTTATATTAATGCTATTATTTTCATTATTTTTTCACACAATGGCAAAATAAAATATTTTCACAGAGTTAAATAAACTCTAATAGATATCCATAGACTATGCTATAAATCTTAAACTTCCTTTAAAAAGCTGTTATTCAATTGCTTAATACTATAAGTATTTATTCTTTTGAACCCTTTTGGTATTCTTGTAAAGCACATTTACTCAGTTTACTTCATCTGTTTTGAAAGTCAAACTTATTAATAACTGAAATGCAATCCTATGGTTATGCTCATCAATGTATTAGTAAAATGCAATGCAAAGCTATAGTGTGGGCAAACCAGGAGAGATAATCACAACATTAAGTACATTTAACCTAGCTCAATTTGTTTCCCTCTCTAAGGAGAAAATTACACTCAAAGCAAGTTAGAATTTTCTCACACCACATTATAATGTAAAAGCTAAAGGCAGATGATGTTCATCCGAGGTGGTGTGATCCTGAAAATGGACACACAGTGCCTCTAAGACTGCAGGCCGAATAGGGATGTGCTCCGGACATTTGGAGTTTGCTTCTCATCATCACCTCGGGGTTGGAGATTTGGCCCTTAGCCTTAGTATTTTTCAGCTGCCACTCATGCAGTGTTATTTACTCCTACCCAGATTGCCGTATTTTTTATGATGCCTTTTATAATATAAGACAATGTGTAGCAATCCTTAATAACCTATTGTTCCCATCTGTTATCACCATCAATTCCTGGAACGTTCACAGGCCCTGAACATTCATAAAATTTGCATTTTAACCCCCAGTGTGACAGTTTTTCTAGGAATTCTTGATGTCCCTCTAGCACTGTTTGTTGCACCTGCTTTGTTAGCCATTCAGTTAATACTTCATACATTTCTTAAAAATGAAACATAAAAGCAGAGACTAAATTAGAGTAAGGAAGCATTTTTAAAAAGCCATTTAATTGCAAAAAAAAAATCCACAATGGCCCCTTTTCTTGGCTGAAACACAAGACATTACTCAATCTTCTTTGTTAAAAGGCAATGACAAAGAATAGTTAATCTTCAGTGCAATAAATATTTTGGAAATCAACTAAATTTTAATTAGTGCTGTTCAATCTATTTGCCTCCACTTTAAAATCTTATAAATTTTTGTTGTGATGTTAAGAGAGGTTGCAAACTGCCTTATTAATTACAAATACTTTAATAATACCTCACATCACAGGCCAGTGTTAGTATTATGATATAGGAATATTCCTTAAAATGCTCATTTTGCCAATGCTTTCTTATATATGAACCATTTAATTACACCATTAAAAGTGAAATTAAACCTTTCAATTATTCTTCACTTACAAAAAATTTTATGTCTTTTATTTTGTAAAAAAATTATCAGTACATATTTTAATTCATTCAACAACTTGTAAATCAAAATCCAGTTCATACAGACTAAATCAAAATGAGAAATGAGTAACCAATGTGTTGTGAATTTTAATTGAAAGTTAAAGAAAATTCAATTGAGTTCAAGAAAAAAATTCATAGTAACTATATTATATTCAAGTATACTATTCTAAGTGGTAAAATCATAACTCATAAATACGAAACAAACATGTCAAAGGAGCTATGATGATTCAAAATCATTTGAAATATACATATATATGTGTACACACACAGACACACACACACACGCACACACACACACAGTCCCTGACTTACTATTCAAATTAATGATTTTTTCAGCTTTACCATATACCAAAACGATACACATTCAGTAAAAACCATACTTCGAAATTTGAATTTTAGTTTTCCCCCCAGCTGGCAACATGCAGTAAGGCATTCTCTTGTGATGCTGGCAGTGGCAGCGAGCTGCAGTTCCCAGTGAGCCACGTGATCATGAGGGTGATAAACTAATACTCTCCCTTGTACTGTGTTGCCAGCATTTTTTGGATATTGCCTTCTAAGCACATTTAAGGTAGGCTAGGCTAAGCTATAATGTCCCATAAAGTAGGTATAGTAAATGTGTTTTCAACTTACTGGGACATAACCCAATGTAAGCAAGGAGAGATTAATCTGTGTTTGGGTTTGATCTAAAGCTGGCTAATAGTTTACAGAGCAATAAATATGTATGGTTTTTCATCCCCCAGAAAGAATGTTTTTCATTTTCATTGAACAAAATTTACATGTTAATATTTTTTTCTTTATATAATGGCAAAATAGGCAATAAGTAGAATGTCAAATCCAAAATTGCCCTGAATAAACTTCCATTAATCTTTCTTGCTTATTTCTAAGTTTCAAATGATTTTTCTGACACCTATTCGACCTCACAAAGAATTTGAGTGTGTTATCATTGGTCTAGACTAAACTATTAATTGTTCCTAAAAAAAAGAGTGAAATAGTTGTAAATGATGTTAAAGAAAGCAATCTGCTTTCTTTTAAAAAAAATTTCTTGAGGCTATTTGTGGAAGCTTATAAAATGTTGTTTAAGGACTTCCTTGGGGATAGTGGTCACTGCAATGCAGTTACTGCCTATTGTATAGTCCCCAAGAACAACAAATCAGTGTTCTGCCTAGAGGACAACAAAGAAATCAAATGCAGCCTTCACTTCAAAATTTAACTGAAAATGTTTTTTTCTCATGACAAATTCAAGTACAGGGATGGGAGAATTGCAAGATCTCTACAGAAGAATTCCAAGTTATTTGAATAGGGGGATCAGTTCTATTTACTTCTTTTCTTATAGAAGTGTGTCCTGCTAGTCAGAACATGTCCTGTGCATGAGTAAGTAGACATTGTTGGTGCCATATGCAACTCAACCAGGACAGTTTGACAACACCCACGCTATTCTGTACCTGCTTAACTAGATGAGTGCAATGATTATGTACTTTGATGTCACTGCAATAATAAATTGCTACAAGATTTTTCAAATGCTTATTCTAATTTCTGTGCTAACCTTGTCATGACCCAGTGGCAAGCATTTAGTGGGCCTGTCACTGGCCTGTGGACCACATTTAATTAGTATATCTCTACCTTGGGAAATAACATCTCTGGATCTATTTTCTTGTTATGCTTAATTAGTTGATTTGAAATTTTTAAATATTGTCTATCACCTCAGAAATGTTGCTCCCTCTGTTTTAAAATGTAGTGGCCAATGTAGCCAAAGCATGAAGGTTATCCAAAAAATCTAAGTCATGGGAATAAGTTTTCTCAAGGAAAGAGCAGCTAACTTTATATTGGGTTTTCTTTTTCGCAGTTGAATAAAAAGGAAAGATTTCTAAATTAATTAAAACAAAGGCTAAACTAATAAAAGCATAATATGTTAATTAGACCAGATCGACCAGACATCTTCCAGACATCAGAGGTCTTTCCGGATAAAGCCAGGGCCGGCCAGGGGGAAGCTGCCCCGGAAGCAGGGAAGCCAGTAGTGGTCGCGATCCGGGTGCCTGTGGCCCGGACCGGAGGCAGGGAAGCTGTCTGCGGTCCCAGGTGAATGAGCCCTGACAGAGGAAGGGAAGTCTGGGTTCTGGGTGCCTGTGGCCAGTCAAAGGAAAGGAAGCCCAGGTCCTGGTTGCTTACAGCCAGCTGGAGGAGGGAAGCCTGGGTCCAGGGTGCAGGGGGCCAACACAGAGGCAGTTAGGGCTGATCAGGCAGGCAGGCAGAGGTGGTTAGGGGCAATCAGGCAGGCAGGCAAGTGGTTTGGGTGATCAGGCAGGCAGGTGAGCGGTTAGGAGCCAGCAGTCCTGGACTGTGAGAGGGATATCCAACTGCCATTTGGACATCTCTCTCGCAATCTGGGACCCCTCAGGGATCGGGCCTAAACTGGCAGTTGGACATCCCCTGAGGAGTTCCGGATTGCAAGAGAGTGTAGGCCGGGATGAGAGACCCCCCCCCCCACCATGCATGAATTTTGTGCACCAGGCCTCTAGTAAAATTCATAATGCTTTCTTACTCATGCCAGTTAGTTGTGTGGTTACCCCTTTAACCTTAAATATTTATTAAGTGAACATATTGACCCTAAACTGGCAGTTGGACATCCCCTGAGGAGTTCCGGATTGCAAGAGAGTGTAGGCCGGGATGAGAGACCCCCCCCCCCACCATGCATGAATTTTGTGCACCAGGCCTCTAGTAAAATTCATAATGCTTTCTTACTCATGCCAGTTAGTTGTGTGGTTACCCCTTTAACCTTAAATATTTATTAAGTGAACATATTGACCTATGGTTTATGACAAGGAGAAAACACTTTAAATACAAGAGATTTGCATTTGATGCCTTTAGAATGTTCATAAAAGTGCAAATTGCTTTAAAGTCAAACATTAGCATTTGCTAATCTTGAACACTTGACTTATCCTCCTCTAAGAGCACTAATGTCTAATAGTGACTGCAAAAATGCCTCTAATGAATGGTGCCAGTATGGTCAAGGAGCACCAAAAGGAGGGAGAGCGGTAAGAGGAGGAGAGGAGCCCAGAGGCATTGTATGCTTGTGTGTGTGTGTGGGCGGGGGTGGGTGAGGTGCTACCTCACATCTTTTCTCTGTCATCCCTCCTTCACTCTGGCCATTGCCACATCAGCAGGCAGGTAGGACTTGTTATCCCTGCCTACCCAGGGCTGATGCACTCATGTCTGCTCTGCTCTGCTCGCTCCTGAGCAAACCCCTGGAGCAGCCCTGAGCAAGGGGGATGGGTGCTGGTGAATGAAACGTCCCCACTGTGTCTCTTTACTGTCTCTAGTCTCCTCACTCTGGTTGTCTGGAATGACTTCCCAAATAAGTTTCTTGCTTCTAAGCAAGAGGGGTTAGGCATCATCAGGCAGGAAGGCAGAGGGGTTAGGGGTGATCAGGCAGGCAGGCAGGCGAGCGGTTAGGAGCCAGTGGTCCCCGATTGCAAGAGGGATGTCTGACTACCGGGATAGGGCCTAAATTGGCAGTTGGACATCCCCCAACGGGTCCCAGATTGGAGAGGATGCAGGCCGAGCTGAGGAACGCCCCCCCCCCCCCCCGTGCACAAATTTGGTGCACGGGGCCTCCAGTGTGATTTTGTGAGCAATCTATATGCATGTGTGTGTAGATAGAGATGGGTCTTACAATTGGTTTTATTGTTTGCAATTTGTGTACCTTTATAAATTTCAAACACTAAGAGAATCTGATATTACATATGATTTCAAATGAATATTTAGTATAATTTTATAAACATGAGTTATTAGATCAAGATATTAAATACTAAGCCAGGTCATGACAGTTCTTTTGCACAAAAGACCTCTCCAATATTAAAGGTAGTGCATCAGTTGTAACCAATATTTTAAAGAGCAGAGGGGAATTCTATAATTTTTCCTCGGATCCTGGAGATAAGCAACCCAAGAAGCTGTGGATGATGGGCCCTGGCTCTCAGCGCAGCAGGATGCGAGGCCTTAGGAACCCTGAGGGCTGGGATGTACTTCTTTCCTGGCTCCCAGTCATTGTCTATTAAACTCAGTCTGGGGTCCCCATAGCATGCACACTTCAGTGATCACTACCCCTTTCTTAGTCTTTTGAAAATTTAATGTCTCCACTTTCCTGGAGCTTATCATAAATATTCAACTTCAATAGCATTATGTTGCTTATTTTCTCCCAAAGCCTGGCTATTTCTCTTTAGCGAAATTGCCCTCTCTTATGCAAGGACACTCAGAGCAAAGATTCCAAAACCTGAAAATACCTTCGGAATGAGAAGAGACAGTCAAATGTTGTTTTGTTTTCTTTATTTCACCATGGCAAAATAACCAAAAAAGCAGGACTCATTAATCAATCAGTGAACCTGCTCCTCAGTAATGAATATATTCTTATGTTTTGAAGTATTTTTTAGGAGAGATTCCCAGAAGCGTAATACTGAAACAAAGTTATTTTTAAAAAGTGCACTGAGTTTGCCACACACCAGAGAATTGAACTCTTTAAGGTACTCACAGAAACCAATAAACACACCAGTTTGCCATTATAACTGGCATTGTTTTTTTGTTTTTTAAGAATTTGATGGTTTAATAGTGAAAATAAAACTGACCACACTACCACTGGCATTCTCTGTTACACCTACCATTTTTATAATGACATTCTGTAATTTTGGTAATTGTTTTATGAACAAGCAAGTGGAAGCAGTCCATTGCTTGTGTACAGTTGTCATTTGAAACAGAAATTATTGTTTAATTGGATCATAATCCATTGAGAATAGTCATCTTGAAATTCACAACCAGGGAGTTTTCATTATTTGTGAAAGGCAAGTCTAATCAAGTAAGTTAAATGCTTCAGTGAAGCTGAAAGAATTGCCCCCTAAATATTTATTCTGGTCACCTACCAAGAGTATAATGGGTACACAGCCAAGGCGCGAGCATAAGAACAACCCTAAGCAGATTGGTCTCTCTAAATCTTAGCATTTTAAGTGGTTATCGATGGTAACAAAATTTCATTAGTATCAGCAGATATTGATTAACATATGAACAGCAGATTTAAATAATTAAGTATGTTAGGTAATCAGTAGTAGGAAATTTACTCTCTTGCCAAATCACATATAGCATCTGACTTGGGCAAAGCTAAATGGAAATTAGAGTTGAAACCACTTTCCCTGTGAGTTCAACATGTAAACAGTAATTTTTGGTGAGTGCTCCAGTTTGTCTTCATCTGGCTAGGGCATAATTGGGAGACATTCTGCCCACCATTTCCAAACTTGGAGCCATTCCAAGGATGTGGCATTGAGAGAGTAAGGTATGTTGAGACCATCTGGTTTGCATAAGTTACTGAAAGCTCTTCAGGCCTCTATATAGTAAACTTTTAGGAATTTGGATGGCAGGTGCAGAGATGTAGTTGTCTGACAAGCCTCATGAGTAAATTCCTTTGCTTATTAAAAGTGCCAACTACAAGCTCTGGCTGGTGTGGCCCAATTAGATGAGCATCGCCCCAAAGGTTGCTGGTTTGATTTCCTGTCAGGGCACAAGCTGGGGTTGTGGGCTGGATTCCCAGTAAAGGGTGTGCAGGAGGCAACCATTGATGTTTCTCTCTCACATCAATGTTTCTCTCCCTCCATCTTCTTTTCTCTCTCTAAAATCAATAAAATCATATTTTTTAAAAGATAAAAATAAAATAAAAATAAACCTGCCAACAACCAATCTGAAAAGTAGTCTGCCTCTTTCTTTGGTTTCTCCTTACCCTTCTCAACTGAGGGCCAGTTCAAATTTCACCTGGGGAACAACAATCATATAACTTAGTGTTTTCAACAATTGAAATGCCAAGTTTCACTTCAATAAGAATTCATTTTATATTTTTCCAATCTTTTGAATGTTATTAAAAACTGTGGCCCTTGAAATTAAAGCATATGAATTAAGTTTAAAAGAAAATATATACCAACTAAGAGGCCTGGTGCACAAAAATTTATGCACTTGGGGGGTCCCTCAGCCCGGCCTGGGCCCTCTCACAGTCTGAGACCCCTCAAGGGATGTCTACTTGCTGTCTTAGGCCTGCTCCCCACGGGGATTGGGCCTAAGCTGACAGTCAGACATCCCTCTGGCAGCCTGGGAATCCTCAGGGAATGTCTACTTGCCAGCAGGGAGCAGACCTAAGCTGCAGTCAGACTCCTTAGCGCTGCTGAGGAGGCTGGAAAGGCTCCTGCTACCACCGCTGTGCTGGCAGTCATCAGCCTGGCTTGTGGCTCAGCAGAGCTCCCTTGTGGGAGCACACTGACCACCAGGGGACAGATCCTACATTGAGCGTCTGCCCCCTGGTGGTCAGTGTGTGTCATAGTGACCAGTCATTCCCAGTCTTTCTGCTGTTAGGGTCAATTTGCATATTACCCTTTTATTATATAGGATGTTCTTTCTTCGTTTTTTAAAAAAATATATTTTTATTGATTTCAGAGAGGAAGGGAGAGGGAGATAGAATAGAAACATCAATGATGAGAAAGAATCATTGATTGGCTGCCTCCTGCATGTCCACTTACTGGGGATCAAGCCCACAATCCAAGCATGTGCCCTTGACTAGAATTGAACGCGGTACTCTCCAGTCTGCAGGTCAATGCTCTATCCACTGAGCTAAACCAGCTAGGGCATGTTCTCTCTTCTTAATTATCAAACGCTATTCCCTTGAATTGTTTCTTTTAATACTAGAGGCCCGATGCATGAAATTCGTGCATGGTGGGGGGAGGGTGGGAGGGTCCCTCAGCCCAGCCTGCACCCTCTCGCAATCTGAGACCTTTCAGTGTCCTCAGGATCAAGCCTAAACCGTCAGTCGGACATCCCTCTCGCAATCTGGGACCGCAGACTCCTAACTGCCCACCTGCCTGCCTGATTGCCCCTAACCACTCTGACTACCTGTCTAACCACCCCTAACTGCTTGCCTGCCTATCTGATTGCCCCTAACTGTCTCTGTCTGCCTCTCTGATCACCCCTAACTACTCACCTGCCTGCCTCACTGCCCCTAACCACTCACCTGCTTGCCCCATCGCCCTGGTCTCTGGTCATTCTGGTCGTTCCACTGTTTTGGTTGCTAGGCTTTTATTATATAGGATGCTCAGATAAAATTCAGTTATACTCAGGTATTTAAAAACTAGGTCAAATTGTATGACAAGTTCTACTAATATTACTTAAATTATATTTCACTAAAATGAAAAGTATTATTTTTTGGAGAGGGAAGAGGACAATTTAGGTATAAACTATAGGTTTTAAAGTCATCATGCAGTCATTGCTTTTCTATAAAATATATTTTTTGTAGGAACTGTTATTTTGTAAATTGGGCACAAATTTCCATTGTAAATTAAAATACCAGCAAATGTCACAAAGCTAAGTAATATATTAACATATTAATAGTAAAAAACTATAAAAAACTGAATACCATTAATAGTAAAACTATAAAAACTGCATTGAAATCATTTAAGCTATTCCCTTCGTTTGGAATATTCATTCCTCATCTTGTCTGTTGTGTTTTGGTTGGTTATGATTTCAAATTCACTTGTTTATAATTTAAGTGAATTAGTTTACATTGAGGAGGTTGTGCCAGAATGCTATCATAAACATCTATTGCTCTTCATAGGCACTTAGAAGGTCAGCAGTTGGCAGGTGATTCTTGGAACTTATCAGTAAGAACATGAGGAAGAACAACAATCATGCGATCGACATTTAAATTTTAAATACTAAGAATTTGTCTGGGCAAGACTACGCTGCTGATCTAAATGGCTTTCTGAAGATCTTGAGGCAGTTACTCCTGCATAGCCAGGCTACTCTTGACCGGTGGTAGTGTTAAATGGTGGGGAAATTTCAGACAGAGAAGGAACTTTGTGTTTCCTGCCTTGTGAAGCTACTCTGGTAGGCAGTGGCATAAGCTATGTATTACTCACGGGAGTAATTACCATTGGAGCATCCCACCTTACCTGCAAACACCAGAGCCACTGCCTGCTCTAGTGAGGCAGCTGATAGCTAGCTTTTAGTTGGAAGGGCTGACTCTACCAAGAACCAACTCTTAGAAAGGTACATCTCAACTAACTTTGGAATTTATTTCTTTTATCTCCTCTTAGCCTGAAACAGTGGTATAATTAATTTATCATTATTTTGGAATATGTTATTTTTTATTGGCTCATTATGGGACATTATCCTGTATGCTATTGACTTGTAAAATATTATTATAAATTATAATTCCCACAGTGAATCTGTGTTAAATTATTATTGGCAAAGACAATCCCAGTTCTGAGGGTAATTTGCCCCACACAAAACATTGCCAAATTTGTGAATTCTATTAGTTGTGAACAAGTTAATTCTCTCACTTTAAGTGTTCCTGATAATACACCCTCTACATTTAATTAACTTAAACAACAATTTCTCTTTTCCCTTAATTCCTAGATCATTTATTGACTGTGCCTTTTCTTTGGAATTTAGTTTAACATGGTATGTATTATTAATTATTTTTATAAGTTTATCATCTCTCCCAAAAGACTATATGCTCTTGGATATGAGAAACTGAGTCTTATAACTGTTTGTATCCTCTGGACTTCACATGGTATCCACCTGTAGAGGAATTCTGTACTAATTAATGAATTTTGAAGCTTCATTCAATTATTTGTAAGGTGATTGACAGGGAGAAATCACAAATATTACAAATACACAAACAAGTATATTGTCATTGTACTTTTGTTCAAGAAATTACTTCATGTAATTTGAGGAAAAGATAACATATTTTAGAGCTAGGTTGGCAAATTATTTTTGTAAAGGGATAGGTAATAAACATTTTGGATTTTATAGGCTATCTCAAGTCTGTCACAATGGCTCAACTCAACTATTACATACTAGTAGTGTGAGAACATCAATAGACATTGCATGAAGACATGAACATAGCTAAGTTACAAAAAATGTATTTACCAAAACAAGGGAGAGGCCAGATTGAGTTGCCCAAATCTAGAGAGATTTTCTAGTGTGTTATTCTAGAGTGTTAGCCAGGATACATCAAACTAAAAAACACAGATCTTACTTCATTTGTACTTAGGGATACAAATTAAATAAAATATTCAGTCAGTAAAGTTTATTTTTCTCACATATCCCTGATATTCAGCAAACAAATTTAATGTAGGCTTTGGTATTGCAGATTTAAAAAATACTTTGTAACACAGCATAACTATGTTTTACAAGTATTATATTACTGCATGTATCTGTGTTTTCAGTGGCATAATTTTTTAGATAAGATAAAATGAATGTGGTTAAACTTTTTTCTTGAGAATGGAAACAATTATCATTTACTTATGACTCAGTTTATTTTTTAAAGTTTAATGATGGAGTATACTTTTTTAGTAATCAATACATTCACTTGGGAATCTCCTAAACCAGTGATTTTCAACTGTTTTCATCTCATGACACACAGAAACTAATTACTAAAATTTTGTGGCACACCAAAAATATATATTTTTGCCAATCTGACAGAAAAAAAATTGTTTCATTCCTACAAAACAGCTTTTGTTGCGTTGTCATCTTTTATTTGGCAATCTAAGGGAAAAGAGGTCAGTGCCCCCGACTAAATAGTCAGGTATTGCATGTTTTAAAAATCCTTGTGGCACACCAGTGTGCTTGCCGTGGAACACTGGTTGAAAATTGCTTCCCTGAACAAATGCTATTTTAACGGTTATCCTGGGCAACAGGGAAAACTTTGCACAGCATTTATCCTCATCCTATTTGTCCTAGAAACACATTTCATGTGCATTCCTGATGCTTCTCTTTTGTGTAACTCCAAATTTTCTGAAGAAACAACTATTGATAGATAGATGGTAATTAGACAATCATCTCTGTATAGTTCATAAAAGTACTCAGACGCCATGTCAAGCTATGAATTTTTTCTTATAGTTATTATTTAAAATAGTATTCAACTTGTTTTTGAGAAAAGTTTATTTTCCTGAAAATAGACAGTAGATAAATGTTCTTTTCATTTTCTCTGCTCTTGGTGTGTGGTAGTGCCACCTGCTGGAATACTTGAAACAAATGTCAGTATCATGAGTAGATTATAAACATGTTGGGCATAGTATAAAAATGCACTGTAAGGAGCTAGAAAATTAAATAATATTGAACATTATTTAAGGTATAGAAAGTTACTTCACCTATTTTAAAATTTATTTTTTAAGATTCATTTTTCAATTATATATATTATTGATTTCAGAGAGAAAGGGAGAGGGAGAGAGATATATTGAAATATCAATGATGAGAGAGAATCATTGATCAGCTGCCTCCTGTACTCCCCACACTGAGGATTGAGCCCACAACTGGACATGTGCCCTGACAGGGACTTGAACCCTGACCTCCTGGTTCATGGGTCAATACTCAACCACTGAGCCACACAGGCAGGGCAAAATTCATTTTTAAATGCAATAAAATTGTCCATCTCAGACCTTCAGCGAACTTTATTTTTTTTGTAATGTAAAGTGTTTTAAACTTTCTAATGAGGAGTTTACAACTTTAAGTACAAAAAATGTTCTTATTCAACTACTTTGTTTGCACTTTTCCTAAAATTTCTTTAAACTTTTAAGCTTTCTCAAATGCAATACTCAGAATATAATATATCTGAATGTATACTCATTGATAGCAAACAGGCCTTCAATCAACTTTCCAATCTATTTTCCAAGTCAATTGATGAGTTATCATTATATGTTATAGTCAGAGTATTTCTCATACTGGTCTTTTTATTCACCTCCAGATTTCTTTTTCTAACTTCTTATACTCATGGAAACCACCTAAACAATTTTAAAAAATTAAAACTGCTTTTAAACTAAAATTTTAAAACAGTCAGAATGGAAGTATGAGTGTCAGCTTATATAAAGGTCTGTAATTTAAAGCTAGCATGTTAATAGGGGGGAAGAGGAGAAGACAGATGACTCTGCTTCAGAAAGTGTTTTTAAGGAATGAATCCACCAAAAGTTTTAACATCATGTATGAACTCTCAGTAACTGAAACTACCTTCATTCACACCGTCCCTATAATATATTTTAGATAACTGCTCCTTTCCTGGGACAGAAAAATAAGTAGAAGAGAAATGGCAAAGCAGATGTACCCTGAAGATGAAATTATGGAGTAGCCCAAGTTTATATCTATATAGTACTCCCTTCATATCAACTTTCTGAGCACTTCTAGAATCCCCTCTGGCAACCAACCCCCATTTAGTATTGATATCTTCATGCAATACTCTAGCTATGCAGTGGCTGTCACTAAAACATTGAACATTTGGGGTAATTTACTATTCCCCTTAATGCAGTCATTAATATACATTCCCTGGACCAAACACCATGGTACTACTCTCTGCCTCCCTGATGCTATGTGGCTTTTGATAGTATCTTTATTTTACTCTATTTTCAATTGTCTAATTTTAAGTGCTTTTGCCATAGCAACTTCAATTTTTTAAAAAAATAGTCCAGGTAAAAAGAATGAATACATTTAATAAATAAATACTTGTTGTAGGCTTTTTTGCCTTGAAGACTTTTTTCTGAAAAAGAATCAGGAGAACTAGTGACTTTATAAATTCTTGGTATTGGCTCTGCAAGGTTGACCCTTTTTAAAACATTGCTTAAGCCAAAAAGAGCCATATGAATGTTAGCATTTTATCTACCTGGTATATTAGAGCCAGGTTATGGAGAAGATGCAAGGCCTTATGGGTCTCTGGAAGTCCACAATTTATCTTTTGCTTTTTCTACCTAGAGTCAGAGCTGACCCTAAGAGAATTTAATAGTGAAGGTGCCTGGACACTCTCATCTTAGTTCCTATTAGCATCACAGCCCATTTTGACAAAACAAAGAGAATTTCTAAAACTTTTGTGAGCTTGTTAATGTAAAATAAATCTACTGTGACTTTTATAACAAAAATATTTAATGCTTTACAATGCTTATATATTCTACCAAAACATAGCAAAGCCTTATGTTATCACCTATAATGTGGAGACACATTACTTGACCTGAATTGAAAAACTATGTGTTGATTCAAAGCATTAATTTCTTAAAGAGAAAATTCATTTTGTTGCCCTGTATTGCTTTATAATTAAACTAAAATCCAGTTGCATGAAGATTCGTACAATAGGCCTTCCTTCCCCTGGCTGCCAGCACCGGTTTTCCTCCCGCACCCAGGCCCCAGGCCTTTGGTCCGGCCACAGCAGAGAAGCCAAGCCTCTTCAGTCTTCAGTCTTCAGTCTTCACAAAGTGCCTTGACCAGGAATCAAACCTGCAACCTTTTTGGTGTATGGGACAATGCTCCAAACAACTGAGCCACCTGGCCAAGGCTCAGGGCCATTGTTCACAATGAAGGCTAGAAAGTTTCTGTTTGCATTTGTGTGAATATTCATCTGTGTTGTGTGTATTTTCTATTTCAAGATGGTATTGCTTATTTGTAAATTAAACAAACATGCTTATCTAAGAACTGGAAGCCCGTTGCACAAACATTTGCACAATAGGCCTTCCTTCACCTGGCTGCCGGCACCTGTTTCCCTCTGGCACCTGGGACACAGGCCTTTGGTCCGGGCGCAGCGGAGAAGCCAAGCCTCTTCAGTCTTACCTCTTCAGTCTTCACACCTCACTCCAGCCAGAGCCTTCAGTCTTCGCTCCGTGCCTGTGTATGCAAATTAACCACCATCTTTGTTGGGTTAATTTGCATAGTCGCTCTAATTGGCTGGTGGGCATAGTGGAGTGACATCAATTTGCATGTTTCTCTTTTATTAGTGTAGATGATGGTCAATGCTGGCCATCTGCTTGAGTGAGAATAGGAAAATGACTAATTCATTTTGGTGCTAATTTGTTGAAAATTTGAGCTGGCATGTCATTGAGGAAGCTTTCTTTAATTTCCTTAGCCAACTTATCTCTTTCAGTCCGCAGGCTGACGCTCTATCCACTGAGCCAAACCAGCCAGGGCTCAACTTATCTCTTTATGTAAATTTGCTAAAAGTATCTTTTCTATCTCTAAAGAACTTTTTAAAGAGATAATTTCTGTCTGAATAAAAAACATCAACTTATTCCTTTACACTTAAAATTCTAAAACTGTCCTTGGAGACTTCCTAACCCATCTTTGACAACTGACAATGTAGACATTCTTAGTGAAGAAATCACTCTGCAGGAGTAAATTGGATACCTTTTGAAGATGCATGTATTACTGAAAGCTAGGAAAATGAGATTTAGTAGTAATTGATATTAATTTAGTAAAAAGTGTCTGCTTATATGACAGAAGGTTATTTACTATAAGAAAATAACAAGTTTTCTGCTTGTGTTTTATTAATGCTCATTGTGATTCTCTCACTAGTGTTCACAGACTAATTCAAAGACAGAAAGTTGTGGCTGTGATTTATTTAAGTGCCAGTGTGCCTACTGTAGTAATGAATGTGAATATACATTAAGAGCCTTGCTGGTCAAATGCTCAAACTTGGGACCTTGGGAAGTATTTCCTGTCATGAAGATCCTGTGCTAGGAAATACAGGGACTCAAGTGTTGGCCCATTCACCTACTTAAGCTTAAGTCAATACTGGTATAATTTGCTATTCTGGACACCAACTTGTTATGTAAAGTTTTTTTGTTGCTGTTGTTAATCCTCACTCGAGAATATTTTTCAGTTGATTTTTAGAGAGAGTAGAAGAGAGAGGGAAAGACAGAGAGAAACATCGATGTGAGAGAAACACATTGATTGGTTGCCTCCTGCACAATCCCCAACCAGGGCTGGGGC
>NW_006294243.1:656169-656649 GCF_000327345.1 Myotis davidii
AATTTTGTGCACTCGGGGGTGTCCCTCAGCCTGGCCTGTGGCCTCTTGCAGTCTGGGACCCCTTGGAGGATGTCCACCTGCTGGCTTAGGCCTGTTCCCTGGGGTATTGGGCCCAAGCTGGCAGTCAGACATCCCTCTGGCAGCCCGGCAGCCCTTGGGGGATGTACACTTACCAGCAGGGAGCAGACCTAAGCTGCAGTAGGACATCATTAGTGCTGCTGAGGAGGTGGGAGAGGCTCCGCCACCACCGCTGTGTTCGCAGCCATCAGCCTGGCTTGTAGCTGAGTACAGCTCCCCCGGTGGGAGTACATTGACCACTAGGGGGCAGCTCCTGCATTGAGCATCTGCCCCCTGCTGGTCAGTGCACCACCTGTCATTCCTGGTTGTTCTGCCATTAGGATCAATTTGCATATTACCCTTTAATTATATAGGGTGATTTGTCAATATGCATCTCAACTCTGAAAATGTTTCTATCTTTTG
>NW_006294243.1:656972-658327 GCF_000327345.1 Myotis davidii
CAGCCTCCCCTATTTCCCAGTGTCTTATTCAATAAAATTTCACATATCTATCACAATCAGGTTAATAAAAGGAAGAAACACACTTCATTTTTATTTTATATATATATATACACACACACACACATATATATTTCACAAAACTCTCGCAAATCTGGATAATTGATTGGTGGTTTTCAATTAATTAGATTAAAAGATTAAAAGATTTCAGTTAATCTTAGCGGCTGGGGGAGAGCCCTCAGCCCGGCTTCTGCCCTCTCCTGGTCCTAGAGCCCTCTGGGGATGTCCACCTGATGGCTTAGGCCCACTCCCTGGGGGATCAGGCTTAAGCTGGAAGTCAGACATCCCTCTGGCAGCCCGGGAGCCCTCAGGGGATGTCCTACTAATGTGGAGGCAGGAGAGTTTCCTGCCACTGCTGCTGTGTTCGCAGCCATCAGCCTGGCTTGTAGCTGAGTACAGCTCCCCCGGTGGGAGTACATTGACCACTAGGGGGCAGCTCCTGCATTGAGCATCTGCCCCCTGCTGGTCAGTGCACCACCTGTCATTCCTGGTTGTTCTGCCATTAGGATCAATTTGCATATTACCCTTTTATTATATAGGGTGATTTGTCAATATGCATCTCAACTCTGAAAATGTTTCTATCTTTTGAACAACTTATTTTCATTTTTGTAACAATTCATTTTTATTAGTCTTGCCTAAGGAGGTAATCATAGATATTAGCAGATGGTTACAATCAAAGATTTCATTGGAATATTATCTATAATTAGTCAAATATTAGAATTTAAAAAAATATTTGGCATTAAGTTAAAATTAGCAAATACATGATATATATAACATATATAGATATTTCAAATGTATTTGTTAGACTTTTAAACATGGAAAATGCTCATGCTAGTAAATAAAGATGATATAAATATATGCTGACTGAAATTATTAACCAAATTATATTTATTTGGCTAATTAAACATATATTGCTAAATGTTTTTAATTTGTTTCCTCACTTGGTCTTTTCTTTCTTACATGGGCAAATGTCATTCTGGGCAAATAAATAGGCTATAATTAAAAATTAATTGTAGGTTTTAAATTAGACCTCAAATACTAATTCAATAAATTTTTTAAAAATTTTGTCTTATTGCTTAAAGTATACAAAACTCTCGCAAATCTGGATAATTGATTGGTGGTTTTCAATTAATTAGATTAAAAGATTAAAAGATTTCAGTTAATCTTTACAAGGTAAAAATCATTGCCCTCCTCCATGCTTTGCATGTGTTCTTAGCCTCTCAGTCACACACTGTCTCACCTGGATGCCCCAATTAAGTTTACCACCATCCAGTTCTAAAGTCCAAGTCAATATATTC
>NW_006294243.1:658347-664053 GCF_000327345.1 Myotis davidii
CTGTATTTCCTGCAGTTCAGTTGGGTATTATATCAATTTTACAACTTATGATTATGATACATCATAACTATGTTTCTTCAACTGTGCCAGAGATGCATGATATAGAGCTCTTTGTCTCAGTTTACCAAATTTACACCTGTTACCCAGCACAATTTTTAATAGTACCATTTTTCTTCTAAAGACTGTACATATTTGGATGACAAATTATATGGTCAACACAAATCATGAGAAGAGGACTATTTTAATAAAGGAATAACCAGTGGTTATCATCAAAGCCTTTTCAGTGGTCATAATTACCAGGGGAAATGAAAGGTGTGTTCTATATCATGTAAGCAGCTTTAAATAGGCTTCATGTAGAACTAGTCCTGTTGTTGGCTTAGTGCCAGAAATTAAATTACTTATTGCAGTACGATCATTCTATATTTTGCCATTATTAAGATAACTTTTTGAACCTTAATTTTCTTCTGTTACTAAGACTGACATCTTTTGTAGTCATTACCAAAAAGGGATTGTGTACTTTAATAAATTTTGTATCTTAAGTTCATTATATCTACTTTGGTTACTTCTACTTTTTATTGTGCCTTGTATATTTGTACTTTCATAAAACATGATAATTTAATCTTCATTTTCGTAAGAGCCCTGATTTACTTGTAGCCAAAGGGGTTATGTTTGACTTTTTTAAACTTCCCATGAAATTATTCATTTCATTTTCAAATATAATCTTTTATATTTTAATATTAAATATTAATTGAAGAAGGTGTAAATGTTCTTTCTCAAGTTATGGTTTCAATTAATGAGGTAATCATTGCATTGCAAACAACCTTTTAAAAATCAAGAGACACATTTATGCCAGGATCTAGCTCCTCCAAATGCAGTGGGTGACGCCAAGGAGTAGGTGGAAATAGACATCATTCTTACTTATCTCAAAGGTGTAATTAAGAGGGAGAATTGTAAAAAAAAAAAAAAAATCTTCCTATATAATAAAAGGCTAATATGCAAATTGTCCCCTCGACTGGGAATTCGACCAGGAATTCGACCAGGGGGAAGGGCTGGCCCGCCAATTGCCTATGGCCCCTTCCCCTGGTCAGCCCTGCCCCCAATCGGCCCTGGTCGGAGTGGGCCAGCAGGACCCCACCGGAGTACAAATTCATGCACCAGGCCTCTAGTTAGTTTATAAAACTGAATATTAATGTTAATTTAAAATACTGCTTATTTCATAAATATGGGGAAATAAGATCATGTCAGTAAAAACTGCAACACACACACAAAGAAAGAAAATGTAGTAAAAAACCATTATTCTGGGGAAAAAGTACATATATAGAGATTTTAAAAGAATTATATGATAGTGATATTCTTTTTAGGTTTTTAAAAAATTCATTCAAGGATGTTCAGCTCCCCTCCACATCCCAGGTTATTTATTTATTTATTTATTTATTTATTTATTTATTTGGATAAAGTTAGACTTGGATTTTTTAAAAGAGCCAATGTTAAAAAACAGCAGTGCAATTAGGATATTGCCCTAATAGCCATGAAGACGAGCGGGAAAGCAGTCCCAATTGCTCACTGTATTTCCTTCCACAGCCTCAGCTTTTCTAATTTGTCCTTTCATTCAATTCAATTACTAACCATGCTTCAGGGCTGCATTCCAGTCTCAAGCTCTCCATAGTTTTCATAATGACTTCAACTTCAGCAATATCTTTTTTTTTTTTTTTGTCCCAAACTCCTTTACATAAATTTTAGAATTTAGGGCAAAATACTTTTTACATTTTCTTCTTTCGTTTTCTACCTTTACTTTCTCCATTATCTCAAGTACTTCCATGGCTTTGTTGCAAGGCTTTCTGGATTGTTTCCAAAAATCTAGTGAATTGAGGAAAGGGATATGTGTGCCTTCAAATCGTTCTGGCCGAGAGAATAGAGTGGTGTTGGTACTTGGAGAAGAAGGGATGCAGGCAACTCTCTGGGAGGACCCAAGGACCTTCAGAAAGTGCTTGATGAGGTTCAATCCAACCCAGTGCTCTGCACCAAGGATTTCAATGTCTCAAGCATGGCAGAGATGTAACAGTGAAGGCTTGCAGCAACCATGTAGGTCAGAACAAAGGTACCTAAACAGTAGCCACTGCAACCAGATGACCATAACTTCAGGGACTTAATATCCAGAAAAATTGTGGGGCTGGGAACCTGCAGGAATTATTAAAGTTTAAATTTCAAGCAGCCTTGAGAGATAAAGTATTTGAGTTAAAAAGAAAATGAGCCCTATCTTGTTTGGCTCAGTGGATAGAACGTTGGCTTGCAGACTGAAAGGTCCCAGGTTCGATTCAAGTCAAGGCCATGTACCTTGGTTGGGGGCATATCCACAGTAGGAGGTGTGCAGGAGGCAGCTGATTGATGTTTCTCTCTCATCGATGCCTCTAACTCTCTATCCCTCTCCCTTCCTCTCTGTAAAATATCAATAAAATATATATTTTTTAAAGAAAATGACTTACAGACATAAACATGTATAGTATTTCTTATATAGATGAATTTGTGAATGTAAATTCACATGTTTTGAAATTATTTCATAGAATCTCATGGGAATAAATTATGCCCTATTATGAACCTTCATTTTAAAGTAGAGCTGGTGGGGAGAAGTTTCTTATAAACTTCCATGTACTTAAACATGGATAGAGCTGAGATCTCAGTATCCTTCACCACCATTTTTTTTTTTTTTACCAGTCTCACCTCTGCTTGGTAGTGTGTATGTGTGGAGGCTTTTAGAATTAATATTCACTGAAGTTATGCTCTGACAGATGACTGTTGTTTTTGAGAGAACATGCTTTGCCTTTTAGATGTTCCATTCCCAAGATCAAATGTACTGTTGTCCTTCCCAGATTTAGTGGGAAAGTGTCTCATGGACCATGAAACCTTCAAAAGGAATAAGCCGTGTTCTTACAGTGATAATAGAGTGGTAGGAAAGAATATGGGTCAGGGGCAGCCAAAAGAAAAATAGGCTCCCATCCAGAACTTCTCTATTAGGTTTGTTTCCTTTGAATATCTCTACTCACACCAACTACCACTAGGAATGAATTTCTTTACTTTCTTCTACTTCAAAACTCTTTAAAAAACAGTCAGACTCCCATTTGAAAAAGGGGAGGGTGTCAGAGGAATTGGTGAAAGAGGTGAATGGATTAAGGAGTACACATTGGTAATTACAGAATAGCCATAGAGATGTAAATTGCAGCATAGAGGATATAGTCAATGATATTGTAAAAACTATGTATCCTATCTAATAATAGACAAACATGGTAATTGACTGTACCTCGCTACACCTCCCATTGACTAATCAGCATGATATGAAAATTAACCACCAACAAAGATGGCAGCTAATTTGCTAACTGCAGGCACTGCAGGACAGCACCATCTTGCCTGCCGCGCCGCCATCCGGGCCTGCTATCTGCGACCCGGGGCAGCAGGCGTCCCATGTGCGACCCGACCCAGGGCTGGCGGGTGGGACCGTGGCGATCCGCCACTCACCCTGACTCCATCTGGCCCTCCCGTGGGGGACCTGGGGGCAGGCGTGGGCTCAGGCAAGGCGATCGGCATCGCTTGCCTTCTCCTGAGCCCATCCCGCCCACCAGGAGCCAGCCAGCCAAGGGCCAGGAAGGCTGGACGCAACCCCCAAGGCCCACACTTCATGAATTGCAAGTTTTCACAGAGGCTGCGGCTATGGGACGCAGACTGGGAGACGGGGGGAGCAGGCAGAGCGCAGCTCGGGCTCAACTGAGGGCACCAGCATGGAGGAGATCTACCTGGTGGCAGGGGGAGCCGCCGCCGGCCACGCCACCACCCACCCCAGCCGAGCGGCCCCAAGAAAGGAGCTGAAAAAGTATGGCTGAGGAGGAGGTGCCTAAGAAGTCCCTGGCCACTGGTGGAGGGAGTTGGGAACTTTGTGCCAGGGTGCTCCCTGCAGGGCGGTGGAAGAGGGGAGCTGGGACTCTGGCCACCACCACCACCGCCCCCCAGCTGGCTCTGGGCACTTGGTGCATTGGCTACCCTGCTGCTTTGGCTGCTGGAAGCTCCGCTGCTGCTTGGGTGCTGCTTTGGCTGCTGGAAGCTCTGCTGCTGCTTGGGGTCCAGGCGCAGGTGGCGGGCCAAAGGCCCTGGCCAGATCAGCTGCCCCTGCCACCACCTGAGCAGCAACAGAGCGGGCAGCAATACAACAGTGAGTGGGGCATCTCCATCCCGGACCATGGGGGCAGGCAGGGGCTCAGGCTAGGAGATTGGCATCGCTTGCCTTGCCTTCACCCCGCTGGACATGGGGCCCACTCCTGTGTGCAACCCGGGGGCGGGCGGGAGCTCAGGTGAGGCGATTGGCATCGCTTGCCTTTGTCTGAGCCCCTGCCTGCCTGCTGGGGACACGGGGCCCTCTGAAAGAGAGAGAGAGAGAGAGAGAGAGAGAGAGAGAGAGAATTTGGCACCCTGCATCCCTCCCTGATCAACCACTGTGATTCCAAGCCAGTGAGGGCTGCCTTCAGGCCGTAGCTCCAGGTCCCTCACCTCTACCCCAGGCACGAGAGCACAGTGCTGGGCAGGGGCACCCAGGGGTTCGGAAATGCAGCGTGAGGGGCCAGCACGACATGGGGAGCCTCTGTTCACACTGCCAAGTTCCCCACTTCTGCCCTGGCCCACGCATCCCTCCTCCTTCCCCTCAGAGGCCCAGCTCCTGCCTACATGCTTGCTGGGCAGGCCCAACTGCACCGGGGAGTGAGCTATGGCGATAGGGATGGCCACTTCCTGAGATGGGACAGCCGGACCACGGCAATTCATGAGGGTGATGAGGCCCGTGGGGCATGCGCAGCCCTCGGGGTGAGGGCGGGGGCAGCCAAGCCCAGTCTGGCTTCAGTGGGGCCAGTGGGAACCTGAGGCCACCCCAACCCCCACAGGTCCTGGGTGGATGGTGGCTCAGTGGAGAGCGGTATCTCCATGCATGGTTCCCAGGGGTGGCTGTGAGGTTTCGCAACCCCACCCCATGCTTCAGGGAGAGGGAGAAGGCTCACAGCCACCAGCACCCTAGTCTGCACCGCCTATGCCTCAGCCTGCCAGGTTGGCAGGTTCCAGAGCAGGTGAGCTGCTCCCTTCCCCCAGTGGTAGAACAGGGAGGAGAGCACTGGGTGCAGGGAGGGGACCTCAGCTGGGATCCTCCTGGTGTGGGGAAGGGGCCCAGCCTGGGCCCAGTGGGGAGCTTAGGAAGTCTGGCTAAGCAGGCTCCAGTTCATACCAACTCTTATTCCGCCATCTTCCTCCAGCTCTTCAAGCTAGTCCCCCTGCCCCACCTATCCGGGGGGAAAGGGCTCTGGGTGACCTCCCTGAGCTCAGAATGTGGACCCAGAGACCTCAAGGAAGAGTGCCCGGCCGGGCCCGGGCAGGGGCCGGTGCAGAACTACCAGGGCAGAGTTGCTTCGGTGTCTCGGTGAAGTTTGCAACTGACCCATGGAGGAAACCCCAGAGGGGAAAGGCCGGTAGGCATGAATTGCCAGCACTTTAGCCACTTGAAAACAGCTCCACTTGGAATATGAGGTGGTTGTATGTTCAGCTGAGAAGTGAGGGGGCTGAACTCCACCATCGCTGGGCTCCTGTCAGTCCGAGGCCCAAGCGTCCACCATGACAAGGAAAGAACAGAGTGAGGGGACTGGAGGAAGGGAGGACAATTGAAGAAAACAATGCTTAGAA
>NW_006294243.1:664103-668196 GCF_000327345.1 Myotis davidii
GTGGGCTGAGGGATGCCCCCTGAGTGCACAAAGTTTTGTGCACCGGGCCTCTAGTATATATATAAAAGACTAAGTGACCCTTATGACAGGAATGAGCAGTTGATCAGTCACTATGACGCACACTGAACACCAGGGGGCAGACACTTAACACAGGAGCTGCCCCATGATAGTCAGTATGCTCCCACAGTGGGAGCACCACTCAGCCAGAAACCGGGCTTATGGCTGGCGAGTGCAGCTGCGACAGCGGGAGCCTCTCCCACTTCTGCAGCAGTGCTACTGAGCAGCAGCTGCAGCTGCAGGCGCAGCAGGGCTGGGATGAGCTGCAGTGTGGCACCTTGGCCCCAGCTCAGGCTCCTCCCTGGCCACCTACCACTTCGGCACTGCTACATTCCCCGAGGAATCCTCGATTGTGAGAGGGCACAGACCAGGCTGAGGGACCCCACCTGTGCATGAATCCGTGCACCGGGCCTCTATAGATAATATTATTGTAATAACTATGTTCTAGAAATACTAGGGGGACCATTTTGTAAAGCACATGATTGCCTAACCACTATACTGTACATCTGAAACTAATACAGAATATTAAATGTAAGCTGTAAATTAAAAAATAATAACAATAAGTAAATAAAATTAAAACAACAACAGAACACAGTCTGTTGGAGTTCTAGCCTCCAATTCCTGATCTCCCTTTTACTTAATTAGTGAGTAATCCGGTTTTGTATTAAATCTTGATTATTTTCTGCCAATGTCCTTATTTTCTTTTTTGCTCAAATCTCAATATTTCTTTGGGTAGCTACACCTCTGTTGAGTATAATATTATATAGTTATAAAATATGTGGCCACTAAACAGAAGATTCTGACTATTACTAGGACCAATATTCCCTTTCCATACAAAAAACCAGATGTGGTACAGATTCATCAATGAATTCATCTCTGTTTAATTTTATTCTCAGGAGACTTCCTTCCTTCCTTCCTTCCTTCCTTCCTTCCTTCCTTCCTTCCTTCCTTCCTTCCTTCCTTCCCTCTACCTCTCTCTCTTTCTCATTCGTGTCTCACAGTGATGTTTCTCTCTCTCTCTCTCGCTCTCTCTCTCTCTCTCTTTCTTTTCTGACTTCCTGACTTCCTTCCCCTTTCCTTTTCTTTTAGTAAGTGTACACACACGCACACACACACACACACACTTCATTTTATGTGGTATTTCTTTTTGTGGCAGAAAGTGTCTTGATTACAAGAGTGGCATTTTTCCAGAACTGAAAGTATTACATGAATATACTTACAGTGAATTTGATGTATAGGTCTTTATCATATGCATATATGTAGCCAAATATGTATGTCTTTTCTTAATAGAATCATTTTATTTTTCTTTAAAAATCAATTTTCAGCCCTAACCGGTTTGGCTCAGTGGATAGAGTGTCCGCCTATGGACTGAAGGGTCCCAGGTTCGATTCCGGTCAAGGGCATGTACGTTGGTTGCGGGCACATCCCCAGTTGGGGGTGTGCAGGAAGCAGCTGATCGATGTTTCTCTCTCATCGATGTTTCTAACTCTCTATCCCTCTCCCTTCTACTCTGTAAAAAATCAATAAAATATATTTTAAAAAATCAATTTTCATCATAAGATTAGATAATCACCTATAAATCCTACTTGCAAGATTGCATTTTTTAAACAAATACTTTAATCCATGTGTACTTATTTGATATATGCTTGGAAGTAAAGCTCTTATTCCAAAATGTTTTTCAAAAGCAAGCCAAGTGTCACAGGACCATTATTAAATAACACTTTCATTTCCTACTGTTTCTTAAAGACACCTTCATCAAAAATTAAATTCTCACATTTATACTTGTATAAATTATTTTGAAATTTTTAATAGAATTTGAAAAGTTATTGGAAATATAAAATACTAAAAACAACTTTGTTAGAAAATTCAATTATTATGTTCTTAGGTTAAAATTATTATGTCTTTAGGTTAAAATCTTGCCTTCTCTGTCTTTTGTTTCAAAATGTTACAAGTGACCTTTTGCAGGTGCTGGGAATTGATTTGAATATGCTGATGAAATCACTTGGCTTGCAAGATGTTTGATAAAAAAATGAAACCTTAAACCACCAACTGTGTTTGAACAGATGATGTTTTTCTGCCTAATGCACCAATATTCATTAAACAGAAGTATGTGTCCAAAGTTCAGGTTTGAATAAAAAAGAAATGGATTTTCTGGGTGCTTACATGTTAATCTTGATTAGGTCATCGTTTCTCAATACCATTATTATTTGTACTTTGCTCTTCAATATAAAAGAAGCAATTAAAACATTCTAAAGCCCCCATGAACTCAAAAGAACTTTTGTTCTCATTACTAATAATTTTTTAACTGGAATTCTGTAGTTAGCTTTACAATCTTGCGTAATAGTCTAATTCTAGGAACTTGTTCCACTCCTATTTTCATCCTTCTTATTTCTCCAAATTTTCTCTAAAGATTATGGATAGCAATTAAAAGTAGAAGAGATACTAAGCAGATACTAAGATATTAATTTAAGAAGACAAAATTCTTTGTAGTACTGCTATTTTACATTGTGCTTACTATCTCTATCATAATGAACTGATTCATATTATGTGGTATATATGTAAATGTCACTTGGGAAACATGATCAGCATGCCTTGTCATATATGCCCTGTGTGCCTGCCCCTTCCTACCATTACACTATATTCTCAATGGTTCTTCTAAACCCAAGGTCTATTATTAATCTCCTCCAGTCCCTCCCTCTTTCTTCCCCCAACTCCCTCTTCTTTTACATCCCTATCTCTTTTCTCCCATTCAATCTACTTGACTTCTTAAAAATATGTAGCATTACAGTAAGACAAGTAAGAAAGATGTTTATTTCACTGTGTATGAATAATCAATATGTGTTATTATTAAAGGGGAATGTATTTTATAAAATAATTGTTTTTTTATATTTTGTAAATATTGTCAATATTTTAATCCTTCATCATTCATGACTTCTGAGTCACTAATTCACTTTTTCATTAGAAATATAATTACATTCAGTCTAATACATAATGTACCTTTATTTTATAGAGGGAAGGAATTAAGTGATTTTAGTTAGATTCAATTATATGTTTCATTAAATGACTCTATAAAAACTTTTTAATTTTTATTTATTCATAATATCCCAAGAATATCAATGTCACTGGTTTTACTTATTTATTGTCATAAACATTTCCAGGTCAGTTCACTGTTTTACTCTGATTATATATGATCTTTTAAAATTCAGAATTTAACTAATCTAATTTGAAAAATTTTATCAGAATACTTTGTTTATACTTACATGTTTTCTGAGAACCATGGGAAGAAGAGCTTTATTCTCTAAGAGAGTTCTTTTTTCCAGGGTTCAACAGAATGGTTTTTATTTTCAGAATTAATCTAGTACAAGACAGAAATTCTCTCTTAGGGAGAAAAATTCTAATTTTACTTACCCTTTATTGAGCACTTCAATTTTTCTTAATTAAACTTCTAGGTTCCTGTCAAAAAGAATGTAATTACCTTTGTTTTTATTAAGAGAACTAAGATCTAGACAGTTAATTATTTATAAATGTATACACACATACCACATATATGGCTCATTACTGTTGATCAGGTCATGAGGAAGTATTCTATAAATTGTCTTAATCTGTTCTTTCTAAGCTTTCCTGCCGGGACACATACAGGTTGCTTCATAACGACACTTAAGAAACTTGAGTTTACTTCCACAGACTTGTTCAATTAATATACTGAAGAATGCTAGTACTCGATAAAAATATGTGAAGAGATTTATATCACAAAATTTCTGTGATATTAACACTACAAGAAATACAAAATACGTATTTCAAAGAAATGTAAATAAATTTGTTTAATAATCCACATATCTAACATTCTGCATGATAAGTAGAAACGATGAAAGCAGCATAAATTATACTTTAAACATGGTAGTATAAGGAAAATAAGCAGAAGAAGACATAAATGGTACTGATAACATGTTCGGACAGGTAGTCTTAAAGAATGTGGTATGAATCTGTCTTCTAAAAGACTTGTCATTCTTCACTGTGATCCATAATGTTTTGCTTC
>NW_006294243.1:668477-670008 GCF_000327345.1 Myotis davidii
ACAGAAATGATTGAATTTTTATTCAGCATGTTTCTTCCCTACTCAAAACAGCACAAAACACGGAGGCACTCCCAAATAATCAAACGTAGCCTTTGATCTCTATCAGAGGAAATGAAACACTTTTCTTTCCCCTACTTTGCACCCCTGTCTACATTGTCTCCCTTCTACAACCCCTACATTAGATTATCTTGGGTCATGAACTAAGACATGGCCAGATGATTATAATTAAATAATCTCACTGCTGTAACTGAGGAAAGCATTCTGCTTCTTTCATCTTCAGAGATGCTTAGATGAAAAAGGAGTCAGGCTCTTTCGGCACAATACCAATTAAGTTGCTGTGTTCTGTATTCATTTCTTGTTACACCATATGATATCCTTGTGTTACCCAGTATGACTACTAAGAATCTAATCATGTTTTTTTATATCATGAGTATAGTGAATAAAAATATATGTTCTCTAATTCAGGTTCCAATAGCGAACATCTTTTGTGAAAGATTTATACACTCCAGCATGCACCTGTGCGCAGCATGTGTTAATGCTGTCTAATAAAACTGGAAGCAACGCGGTTTTCCAACTAGATTAATTCAGACACAGCAGCTCATTGTTTAGACAAGACTTACTCTATTTACATGAGTGAGGGAAGTGATAAATTTACCCATGAACTCTAGTACAGCAGGGATATGCTCTGATGGGCGAGCAGCGTTCCTCAGTCAGAGTCTCACCTTGACGTTTAGGTCCCTTAAGTGATAAGTTTACCCTTCAGACAGCATTAAGGGAGCATTCATCTTCAGCAGGCTTGCAAGCCATTGTCATTATCTCTTCCTTGGGCAATAAAGAACCTAGATTTCTGGATAGGAAAAGATTTAAGCAAGAATAAACGGAATAATCTGCATATCATCGCCGCTTTCATTATCAATAAAGAGCCACACATGGCATGAAAGACTGACGTGTGCTTTAAATAATGTCTGCTTCCAATGTGACTGAGTTACTTTTCAGTCCATATGGCTCTATAATCTTTTTCTTAAAAAACTGCTTTGAGTAAAATTTATCATCTTTTCAAAAGTTATGAGTTGTGGGAATACTACATTTTATTGCCACTTAGACTAACTGAATAAATTAATTTAGATTCATTTTCATATCTTGATAGTAATGCCCCCTCTTAATTCCTCTCTCTCTCTCTCTCTCTCTCTCTCTTTCTCTCTAATATATACATATATATGTTAGAGAGAGAGAGAGAGACAGACAGAGAGAGAGAGAGAGAGCAGTGACCACATATTCTAATTAGTTTTAATGTGATTTGAATAGCAAGTTGGTGAAGAATAAATTATTAACAGAAATTGAACACATTGTTGAATAGAGTTAAATTATTTAGCAGTGTTAGTTCATTGCCATACAAGAAATAATATTGCTATTATTTATGTAATGTACCGGGTGCTAATACAGCCTTATATAGAGATCCAGATCAAGAGAATACTGTCGTGTTTTAAAGAATTACCTTTTCCTCCCATTTTATCTCTCAGACACCATCTGA
>NW_006294243.1:670116-672301 GCF_000327345.1 Myotis davidii
TGAAACAAGAATCAGTATTATCTTCATTTTACAGATAAGATAAACTGAGACACTAAAAGGTAAAGTTTACTTGCCAATCAGTACATAGCTATTAAGGTGCAAAGCTTGGGTTCAAGCCCAATTTGGCTCCAGAAACTAGCACATACTGAACCATTATGCTGTAATTTTCATCTGAAGCAAAATGTAGAAAAACTAGAAAGCACAGACATGAAAAAGAAAAAAAAAATCAATTCTATACTTGGAGATAAATAGGTTTGAATATTATTTTTAATAGCATTTTTCTGGGCTTATATATTGTCTTAAAATATAATTATTCTGATAAAACTCAAACAGTGTATTTTTTAAATTATCCTTTGCTTACGTGGAGAGGAGGCACAGAGAATGATCCAGACTAATAAATATTCCTGAACAAGAATTCTACTATATTTTCTTTCATTACCTTAAATTGAAGTAGATTTTTCTTTTATTTATCTGATAGTTTTCAGATTGTGCTACCAATTTTATTCGTATTTAAGCAATTATAAATAACATCTAGAAATATAATTAATGTGGCAGCTTAAAATCTTGGGGAATTTTTAAGGTTCAAAAATAACAAAAAGCAAAACAATCCAGTAAACAAAAAAACACTGGATGAGAGAGAATAAAACTTAAAATCATTAAGATATGCACAAAATAAAATATCAATGTATTTAGTTTATATATAAAATAATATGTAGATCAAAATCCAACTACATTTAAAATACAAGCAGCAAATTAGAAAATATTTAATCATAAAATTATAAAAACAATAAAAATTAATATAGCTAATATATTTAAAAAAGACAAATTGATAATAAAAACTGAAGGGTGTTAAATAAAAGGACAAAATATGCTATCTGTTAATTAATGAAATGATAAATACAAATAAATAATATATATATATGAAATGTAGCATATTAGCATTGAAAATCAAAATTGAATTAATAAATGCTATTGTCTTATCAGACTAATAAAGCCTTAACATTTAGATTTCATTACTGACATTGAGAATGAAAAAAAAGTGTCAGTTTTACTCTACTGGTGCTATTGTAAAATGGTAGAACAGCATCAATTACATTTTAAAGAAGTCTTTCCAGATAATTTCTCAACACCTACAAATGCCTGAATGCTTCCACTGCAAGCCCATTCATTTACAAGTGTGGGCACAGGAACCATGCTGCAGTACACCAATAGCCATAGCCAGTGAATAGCCATAGCCAATCAGAATGTTTCTCTCATAGTGTAGATTGAGAAGCAGCAAGTAATCTCTTTACCTGGCTAAATGCTTAAGGTGTGATCTGGAAATCTGAGGTAGCATAAATGAAAAATCAGCTAGGCTGTTTTGTAGAAAGTGTGAAAAATGAGGGACATGGAAAAAGAGTAAGAGAGTCAGAGAGATGTGGCAAATGGCTTTCCATTTTTCTTCAGTCTCTGCCTATGGCCCAACCTTCTTTTCTGTGAGTTCCAAGAAACCCCCTTATCTCCTAAAAATACACCACTGTTTTTTACTCAACTTGTTTCTGATATTTGAAGTCAAATCATAATAGAACAAATTATTTGAAAAAGCAATTTGGAAGACAAGCCACAGACTGAGAAAAAAATATGTGCAGAAGACATAACTGATAATAGATTGTTATCCAAAATATACAAATAACCCTTAAAACTCAATAATAAGAAAACTAGCAACCTAAGTTAAAAATGGGCAAATAATATGAACAGACCCCTCCCTCAAGAAAATATACAGATTCCAAAACAAAACAAAACAAAACAAAACATGAAGGACGGGAGGCATCATGTACCATCAGGGACCTGCAAATGTTGATGAGACGTGGAGCAATAGGAGCTCTCATTCATTGCTGGCGGGAATACAAAGTGGTACAGTCACTTTGGAAGACAGTTTGGCAGTTTCTTACAAAGCTAAACATACTCGTACCACACGATCCAGCAATTGAACACCTTGGTAATTACCCAAAGAACTTAAAAATGTATGAAAAATCTGCACACAGATGTTTATAGCAACCTTATTCATAATTAATTACCCAAACCTGAATGAAAGCAACAAGATGTCTTTTGGTAGGTGGATGGATAAATAAACTGTGGTACATCCAGACCGTGGAATATTATTCAGCACTATAAAGAAATGAGCTACCAACCCATGACATAATTT
>NW_006294243.1:672477-697202 GCF_000327345.1 Myotis davidii
TTAAAAATCTCATACAACAGCCCTCACTGGTTAGGTTCAGTGGATAGAGCGACAGCCTGTGGACTGAAGGGGCCCAGGTTTGGTTCCGGTCAAGGGCATGTACCTTGGTTGTGGGCACATGGATAGAGTGTTGGCCTGCAGACTGAGGTCCCGGGTTTGATTCCAGTAAAGGACACATGCCTGGGTTGTGGGCTAGATCCCCAGTAGGGGGTGTGCATGAGGCAGCTGATCAATGATTCTCTCTCATCATTGATGTTTCTGACTCTCTCTCTCTCCCTGACTCTCTGAAATCAATAAAAATATATTTTTAAAAAAATCTCATAGGACAAAATCAATAATCCTCATTCAAAGAATCTATCCTAAGAAGGGATATTCAAAATAATCTAAAATAGCTATCTGGTAAAAACATATTGTGTAAAAAAAACATTCTGGACAAAAAAGGTTAATCGTGTTGTTATTTATAAAAGTGAAAAGCAGAAAAAAGTACAGACACAACAATAAAGAAATGGTTAAAATGTAATAGATCTATAAAATTCAATGTTATGGTCTGACCAGTGTAGCTCAGTGGTTGAGTATTGACCTATGAACCAGGAGGTCACAGTTTGATTCCCAGTCAGGGCATATCCCCAGTGTTGGGCGTGCAGGAGGCAGCTGATCAATGATTCTTTCTCATCATTGATGTTTCTATCTCTCCCTTTTCCTTCCTCTCTAAAAATCAATAAAAACATATTTTTAAAAATTCAATGTTATGTAAAATTATGTGTATAAAAAACTGATTTAAAACTGATAATTTATTAGATTGTAGTATTAAGTGAGAAAGCTATAATGGGAACATATATTTCCTAACTTTACATAATTTTCACTGTAACATTCTGTTTGCATTTTACAGCACAAATGATTAAAAAACTAAAGCTGCTATTAAGGAAATTATGTGTATGAATTCAATTTTAGAATTTTAGGTAGCATGGCAATTCACTGGGTAGGGGTTTTTGTTTTTGTTTTTTTGTCCAAGGCAGGTTTTATAGCACTCTTCATTATCTACCATTTGGTTGGTATACTTTATGAACATATTCCAATGACTCTAAGTAATGGCAAAATTATTAGGAGGGATTTCAAGTGTGATTCTCTCTATGTATCATTTATTTAATTTTAAAAATATTCAATGCCCAATTAACTTATTTTTATTTAGTTTTATTCACAAATTATTTTTATAAATATACTGAAAAAGTATTTTTTTGTATATGTAAAGTCTGAAAATTATAGGAATTCTGCAAAAGTAAGGTAATTATTTTTATTACCATAATCTTCTCTCATTAAAGAAGACTAATAAAGTTTTAAAAAATGGAAAAATATAAAATAAATTAAAAAATATTTTGAGGCAATATCTAGTGAGTTTGGGCAACCTTATCTTTTTCCTACAATATATCAACTGGTTATTAACAAAATATTTAAATTTCAGGTTTTTTGAAAGTGCATTCTCAATATTAACATTAAATGATCACAGAGCAACCAATTCCAAGTTATCGTGAAACAATACATCAATACATAATATAAAATTTCAAAAAAATATAATGAAACATGGCCCTTAATAATAATGTCATAACTTATATCTTTGCCTGTCAGGTCACTTCTGTTTGCTATTTTACTCATAGTATACATTTTTAAAGTACTGCATTTATTCATTTATATATTGAAATCAGAATCATTGTAAAATCTTGATGCTGATATTTACCTTTGATTCAAGTGTTTGTGGCATATTGTGTGTTCTTATTCTAGTACTACAGGTCTCGATTCCTCACCACCCTGGCTTCGTCTGGAAGGACATTCGGATGGCTGATCGGTCAATTTGCACATTATGCCTTTATTATTATAGATAACGTCAATATACTCAATGTACGAAGTTTGCACCCAGTGCTACTGTGGTTACTACAGGCTCTGGAGCAAAAAGCCTAATATCAGAGGTTCGGGCACAGTTCGAGTGTAGTGAGTATGGTGTGGTATGTAACACATAGAGGTGTTGTGAGGTTTGCATGGCATAACTGTAAAAGTGCCTAGAATCTCATTAGTATCTAGTAAGAGTTTACTAGATATTCATTTTAACGAGTAAATTGAAATCAAGGGAGAGCTACTATTGTTCATGTTCATTGTCTCTACAGATTGCTGCCATTTTATTCAATGTATTCTATTAATCCTATCTAATAAAGAGGGGATATGCAAATTGACTGTCATGCCATCACAAATATGGTGGTGCCCACAGTGGAGGCGAAGTTTCCGTAACACAAGATGGCTGTGCCCACAGCGGAGACCGAGTTCCTGTAACAAGCCTTAATGAGCAATCAGCAGGGACCTGAGGCTGTGTGGCACTGGGCTGGGGCAGGGGACCTAAGGCTGCGCCCCCTGCCCAGTGAGGCTTGATAAGGGACATCAGGCTGTGGCCCTGCCCAGGCGCCAGGCCAAAGTTACCTCAGGCCATGCCCCCTGCCCTGGTGCCAGACTGGGGGACCTCGGCCCGCACCCCCTGCCCAGCAGGGCTTGATGGAGCAACTCAGGCCACACCTCCTGCCCTGGCCTTGGGCTAGGGGACCTGAGGCCATGCCCCCTGCCCAGCAGGGCTTGAAGGGACACCTCAGGCTGTGCCTCCACCCCAGTGCTGGGGGACCTGAGGCTGCGCCCCAACCCAGCTCTGTGCCAGGGGACCTGAGGCTGCACCCCCACCTGGCTCTGGGCCAGGGAACCTAAGGCTGCATCCCCCACCAGGCTAGTTTGACAGGGGACCTCAGTCTGTGCCCCAACCCCAGTGCTGGGGGACCTGAGGCTGTGCCCCCACCAGGCTAGTTTGGCGGGGGACCTCAGGCTGTGCCCCTTTGCCTGACAGGCCTTGACAGGGGATCTCAGGCCACATCCCCCACCTGGCAGGGCTTGACAGGGACCTCAAGGCGTGCCCCCTGCCCTGG
Organism: Myotis davidii; assembly: GCF_000327345.1. Classification (NCBI taxonomy): domain Eukaryota; kingdom Metazoa; phylum Chordata; class Mammalia; order Chiroptera; family Vespertilionidae; genus Myotis; species Myotis davidii. The sequence goes on from NW_006294243.1 coordinate 675,432, forward strand.
CCCAGGCTGGGGGACCTCAGGCCATTCCCCCCACTCTGGGGCTGGGCTAGGGGACCTCAGGCTGCAACCCCGGCCCAGTGGGGCTTGACAGGAGACCTCAGGATGCACTGCCCACCCTGGCACCAGGCTGAGGCTGCGCCCCCCTGGCCCAACAGGGTTTGACAAGGGTGGGGCTGCCTGGGTCTGGATCTCTCCCAATGGGGGTGGGCTGGCTGGGTCTGGGTCTCGCGCAATTTTGAGGCACCGCGGTGGACAGGGATTTGACTCTGGGTCCTGTGGCAAGCCCCAGACTCTGACAGGAGGAAGATTTTCGTATACATTTTACTAATTTTCTTTCATCTCTGACACTTCTATTATAGAGAAAGTGCAAATAGCAATATTAAAATATTTCCTCTAATTAATTCCCTTTCAATGTGCATGAATTTCATGCACCAGGGCCTAATAATATTATAAAAATGAAATTGGTTTCCACAGATTTTTCAAAGGTGCATCATTTAGTATGAATCAGTAGTTATATATTAATTCTCATATTTAGTCATCTATGCTTCTTTCAATTTAAACTTAAATATTCATAATGTCTTATAATTGTATAGTATGTTCTCTTGTTTCTTGTAAGTTTAATTCAAAGTTATCAAAAAAGGAAAACTTATAATATACATTTGTCATGTACATATGTGTTAGTAACAAAAAGACACCTATTTTTCAATTTATTGAAACATTATTTCTTTGAGGGACACTTTTATTTAAGTTTATTTCTTTCTAAAAGGTCTGTATTACTGAAGCTGTCAGAAAAGTTTCAGATTTCTCCCTTACCCTCAATCTATACCCAGAGCAAGCTTTCCTGTGGGGCTTGGATTATGTTTGAGGTAGAAGGAAGGCAGTCCACATGATAAAGCAATACCCCTGGGAAAAGATGATTAACATGTATAAAGGGCTTTCCCTGCAGTATAAATACCAGCACGCGCCCTCTTGGTGCTTCAGAGCCTTCCTGATGTATATATGCAGGTAGTGAGATTTGAAACAGCCCTTTGAGACAGTAATAGAATAAAACTCTGATTTGGGGAGCAACAATTCTCCTAATTTTTCTACTCACCGTGGGAATGAGTTGCCAACCTTTTACTTCAGCTGATACCTTTATACCTCTTAATTCTGAGTCTTCTGCAACTCTGCCTCTGATAATGCATCACAGCGCTGCCGAGTGCCTACCAGTCTCCAACCATACCACCAATGTGATGTCTACAGGTACTGACTCCAGTAACAGTCTGCCGGTGGCTGGGCCTAAAGATTTCAGAATGGATGCTTTGGATCTTGTTAATTTAGATATCTTTGCTACTTTTATTTTTCCTTTCAGTTTAATATGTTTAAAGTTAAATATTAAGGATATTGAAGAAGTCAAAATATCTAAGAAATTTTTCAAGCAATATTAGTAAGTGTCGTAATTTAACTTATTTTTGGTTTCATTATAAAGATCTGTTTTTTTATATAAGTAAGCAGTAAATTTGGCTATTTTTAATCCAAAAATAATTTTAATTAGAAATTTATGGATACACAGCAAAACTAAAGAAATAGTCTAAAATAATTTAGTGTTTTAAAGCAGTAATTTTCTTAACTTAAAAATTTGTTTTTTAGATTACACTTGCTACTATTATAAAACCAGCCAAATACTTCATCGTGAATACAACTAAATGATTCCCAATACCAACAACAATGGATTTCAAAGAAGAAACTAATTAAGTAATTTTAATAAACTTACTTTTAGCATAATTCAAAACTCAAAAATAAAAACTAGAAGCAATATATAACCTTTAGAGCCCAGGAACTGAGTTCTGAAGAGATTTCAACCTCTAACCAAGTTTTAATATTTTCTTTACATAACTTTCTTAAATAAAAATTAAACTTGAAAATTCAAATAAATTGTCTTAAATACAAATAAACATGTTTTGTTAATGCATAATTCATTCTTTAATTATATAGTAAAGTAAGTGTTTTAAAATAGAATTATAAATAGACTAAGTCTTGAATACATTTCTTCTATTAAATAGCAATGTGCTATACTTATTTTCCACTTGTTTTGAAAGCAATCCAAATAGGGAAAATATTATACATTTAGAAATCAAAATTTGAGTTGATAAATTTACATTCTGATTTAAATAATTTAGGCTTTATTTTATAATTTGTCAGATTTCAAATATATTTGTAAATTCAGCATTAATCTTCAGCTGTATTTTAAAGAATATAGAAACTAGATAGCTAGACTTTGGCAAAGTCATTAATGTTGAAATCTTTTTCACCTACCTAATATTCTCATTACTTAACTTGAAAGGTAATAATGGAAGTATAGTGAAACATGTTTCTTGAAATCATAATAAAATATTTTTTTAAAAAAATTGTGCTATAAAAATTTAAACTCACTAGCTAATTGTATATTTTTAATAATAGAGTTTTCTATAAATAGGGGCTAGGAGAATAATATAATATTTGTTTAATTTACTGTGTGAATATTATTTCAGAATGAAAATAAAATTTAGAATTGAGGTAATGATTTAGCAAGTTTAGACTCAAAACCCCATTTATTTTTAAGATGTATTTATTTTTAAATACGTAAGTAACATATTTAATAAGTTAGCCTGCCATTTATCCAACTGCTCAAAATCAGAGAAACAAAATGTAGTTAAACTTTATAAAGTAAAAAAAAAAAATATGATGAGTAAAAATGACCTAAATGTATTTTAAATGATAATAGCATTGAATTTATATTTTTTCATCAAATCATAATCATTTGTCCAAATAAGTATTAGAAATAATGGTTATAATAATAAGAGCTCTTATTTTGTGTTTATTTGTTTAATTTTGTAATGCAGAGCAAGGTTTGTGTAATAGTAATGTAAAATGACTTTAGTTCTTTCTACGTGTCAATTGTAAAGTGGGAATTTATGCAGATATTTTAAAATATTAATCATTGTTCTATAGTTAGAGAAAAATGATTTACTTTTTTTTTAGGAGACTTGATGGCTTTAATTACTAGATAATATTTTAATATTTTCAAAAGATCCAAATTCCCTACTTTTTAATATCTCTTAGATATTTGTTCAAGAAGATATGCCTATAATATATTTATGAAAAGCAAATGCTATGTTCAGGATATGACGGAGAATAAGAAAATTAAATATGTGAAGAAACATTAATTAGTGTGAATATTCCCTGGTTTTAGTCATCTTGTTTTTTCATGTTTAAAGCTTCATTTTAAAAAGTTTAGTAATTTAAATTTACTTTCAAAGTACACATTGACTCCATGAAGCATGTAATTACTTATGAACAAGTTTGTGTGTATATAGTAGGTACAAACAACCTTTATAGACATCGCCACTCAACAATCAACTTATTTTTTGAACAGTTTTATCATTGGAATTATCAAATTGATTGTGTGGATGCAGAAACCGATGACCTCAAGGTTTCAACAGCAACATGAACACATTATACATTGTCACAGAGTTTGCACAAACCTCTAAATTTAGTGGGATTTTCATGATTGTATAGAATAGGAGCTTAGTTGCTGTGCCATTTCCTCTTTGATGGAAAAAATATGTTAGCAGAATAACCAATATAAAAACAGTTCAAGAGTCCATTTCTGTAGTCTTTCTTCCAATGAAAGACCACTTTATAATACCATTTTACACAAGAATTTTAAGAGACTATTCCTCTAGCCAGTCTGTTACGATGTCTCTATTGCATGAAGCCTGAACAAATTCTGCAACTCTCAATTAGCCAAGTCCAACTGGTCAGTCATCCCCTCACAGAGCATAGGATAGTCAGCAAAGGCTGCTGTCCACTGATGATTTTTTTTATCTCACTACTTGACAATCTTTAACCCCCTAGTTTTTTGTTTTGTTTTATTTTGTTTTAAAATATATTTGTACTGATTTCAGAGAAGGAAGAAGAGAGAGAGATAAAAACATCAATGATGAGAGAATCATTGATTGGCTGCCTCCTGCATGACTGCTACTGGAGATCCAGCCTGAAACCCGGGCATGTGCCCTTGACCAGAATCAAACCTAGGGCCCTTCAGTCTGTAGGCCGGTGCTCTATCCACTGAGCAAAACCAGCTAGGGCACCCCCTAGTTTTAACTTACTCAGAGAACTTTCCCCAAATGAAAACAAACAATTGTCATGTCAATTTAAGAATGGCATGAATGTGTATTTTTGAAATGAAATGAACATGTCTTGAATCATCATACATTTTCTTACCAGTCCCATCTATTTTGTCTTTGATTCAAACTTCTAAATGTTTGCGCACATATTTCCTGGTGACAACGTTGGAAAACACAGCAACAGGACTTCATTACTCTGTTCCTTCCTGTCATTATGGAAATCAGCCATCAACCTACGGAGTGATGGCAGGTAAGAAAAGTTGTCTTTGATATGAAATTGAGTTTGGGGAAACTTAGATGAATTTTCTGGGTCTAAGAGAATCTTGACCTGAAAGTTACCTACATTTCTTTTCTGGATAAATAAAACATCACTAGATCAAGACTACTTACTTAGTAATGTTTGTCTGGGGCATTGATAGCATATTTCTTAAGAAAGGGAAACATCTGACCAAAGGGATCCACTCATCATAAAACTCATGACTTAATTTTAGGTTATGACCAAAGAAAACATTTTAATGATTTTATATTTTAATGATTTAAATTCTTTTTGTACACCAATATTTTAGACAATCTTTGATGTTTTGTATTTATTCCTGCTTTGGGGAGAGAAATATTATGGGTGACAATAAGCTACTAAAGCTCTATGTGAGAATATAAGTGTATGTGTGTACATGTGCACACATGTAAGACTGATAAACTTTAGATAAAGGAATTTATCAATCATTAATTTCTCAGCTTAAAACTAAATAAAACATGAAAACTTTAAAGTATTTCAGAACTATTAGTTTCTCTTCAGTCTATGAAGCAGCATTCTGAATAAGTTAGTGTTGTCGCCTTATGGTAAAATGAAGACTGATGTTCTTAAATACTACCTGTAAATTCTAATGTCTCTTTTTAATTATTAAAAAACTAGAGGCCCATTGCACAAAAATTTGTGCCCTCGCGGGGTGGGGGGGGGATCCCTCAGCCCGGCCTGTGCCCTCTCAAAGTCTGGGATCCCTCAGGAGATAACAACCTGCTGGCTTAGGCCTACTCCCGGGTGGCAGAGGGCAGGCCCAATCCCTAGGTGCAGGCCCTGGTCAGGCTCAGAGCAGGGCCGATTGGGGAGTTGGGGTGCCGCCCTATTATATAGGATAGAGGCCTGGTGCACGGATGGGGGCCAGCTGGTTTGCCCTGAAGGGTGTCCCCGATCAGGGTGGGGGTCCTGCTGGGGTGCCTGGCCAGCCTGGGTAAGGGCTGAGGGCCATTTTCAGGCTGGCCAAGCCCCCATCAGTGACCTTCACCCGATGGGTGTGTGGCCAGCCTGGGTGAGGAGTTTAGGATCGTTTTCAGGCTGCCCACAGCCCTTGTAGGGTGGGGAAGTCCTACTGGGGTGCCTGGCCAGCCTGGGTGAGGGGTTGATGGCCATTTTCAGGCTGGCCACACCCCCCAGTGACCCAAGCTCCCAGCCTCTCCTTTTTTTATTTTTTTTTCTGGGATTTATTTATCTTCTATAATTGAAAATTTGTAGCCTTGAGCAGAGCCCAGGTCTGGCCAGGGCAGGCAGGAAGCTTGGCTTCCTTCATCGCCAGGGGCAACCCAAGCCTCCTGCTTGCTCCAGCTCCATGGCCGCCACCATTTTTTTGGGTTAATTTTCATACTTGCTCCTGATTGGCTTGTGGGCATGGCTTGTGGGCGTGACTTGAGCATAGCAGAGGGATGGTTAATTTGCATGTTTCTCTTTTATTATATAGGCTAAGGAAAGCCATACTTTTTTTCTTCCCCTTTGAAAACTGATCAGTTATGATTCAGACACTCAGTAATCAGTATTCATGGTTAATGAGAACAGCCCTCATTGACGAGAAACCACATTCTTTATAGAAGAGTACAATGACACGCGTTTAGCCACTAGAGGTGCGGGCAGAATGCTTCCCTGGGCCTCCCCCGCATTTGATTATGAAGACAGGGATTGACAAGCACGTGGCCTTGTGCTCCTCTTTCCGAGCAAAGGCCTTGCTTTTCATTCACAGCGATTCCCCTGGAGCCAATGCGGCTTCATGCATCCTCAAAACCCAGCAGCAGGCAGCGATGGACCGAAGTCAGCACAAAGATGAAATCAGCCACAGACCAAATACTTTAAGACGGATTTTACTACCACCTTCTTCCCACCAGACCAAGGCCAGTGCCTGCAGGCTAGTGAGCTCCCAGCTGGCCTGAGAGCTCTAACCTCCGTCCTGTTTCCAGGACTGGAGTGAACAAGCGCTGGCAGCTCAGGTTGTGCTGGCGCAAGGCTCCTGGCAGGCACTCAGCAAACCCGGAGAGGCCCCTGGAAGACACTTTAAAGTAATGCAAAGCCTGGGTTGGCGACATCAAAAGCAAAAATGTTACCCTAAGATTTGGAGGTATCACTGTGGTCTTAAAACAAAATTAAATATGTTTGTTATGTCAAGAAAAACTCCCCAGGAAGCACAGAGATTATATTCAAATATATTTTGAGAGTGCTATCATTAAAATGTGATATGCTTTCTAATTTGTACGAATGTCACTATTTAGACATATATTCAGTATTAGCATTTGCATCCCAGCAGATTAAAGTCAGAGAATGTGAACTCTCCTGCATTTATCCCCAGAGAAGCTACACAAATTGAGTTATAAAACACACGAATTCAGAAATAAGATAGTAGGGGTATAAAACACAAAAGAGAAACCCGGTTATGTCATTTGAATTTTCTGAGTAGTCTCAAGCCGTTCATCAAATAAACCACCTCTACACAAGCCATGGAAGCGTCTTATCATCAAGAACAAAGGCAGTTCCTTGTCATCTATTCCATACAAAAGTGGAGCTACAGAAAGTGCTATATTTCAAAGGATGTGGTATTGCTTTATTTTAATGTGGTTATTTTATTACCTAGACTCTGATGCTTACATTTAGTTTGAGCATTTCATTAAATGAGTAACCCACTGAAAAGGAAAAGCTATAGCCAATACTTTGTTAGTAGGGAGGACATTAATTATAAGATTAATTCACTGTGCCTCCTGGTCCAAAGAGACAAACGAATTGGGAGCAATGAGTTAGCCACACCATAAACTAATTTTGAGCCTTGTTCAAGCCATTAACATCTTTAAGTTTCAGTCTCTTCATTTTTAAGTTGAATGGATATCACAACCCCATTAGAGTTGAGTTGGGGCTAATTTGAACCAACTCAACCTGTCTTTCTCTTTTGCTCTTCTCTTCAGATACCCTTGCAGCTGAATTCCTTCTTCTGTCTCTTTACTTCTGAGAATTTAGATAATTCAACAGCCTGCAGTATTGATAGCAGCAACCAGGGAATTATAAGTGCTATTCAAAATCTCTCTAAACAAAATAAAATAACAGCAAACACTCTGAAAACTTTGATTCTTGGGTGTCTGGAATTGTTTCTCTTCTCTAGTTTCCTAAGCGAGGTGAAAGAAAACAAGCTCAATGGAATGTCCACCCTGCCTGCCCGCCCACGCCCACCCGCCTGTGAAACTGAGCAAATCAGCTCCATGGTACTTCATGTTTAACCCAGCAGGGTTATATTACATAATGTCCAAACCAAGGCCTGGTATGAGAGGCCTTGTTTAAAAACCAATTTTAAGAGGAAAGCAAAATAGCTGAGGTTTGGGAGTCAATCAAGAACATGAATGCCCATTTTGCTTTAATGAGCAGATAATAAAGAAAAGATGACTGTGACTGAAAGTGCCCACTCTAGTAGGAATGTCAAGGTGGGGGGTGGAGGGGAGGAGACATATGTAATACTCTTTGTAACTGGAGGGGAGGAGACATATGTAATACTTTGTATTACTTTAAACAATAAAACAAAATTTTTAAAAAAGAAAAAGAAATAGCCTATTTTGGAGCTCATCTCTTCATTCTCTAATTTTCTTTTTTTTTCTCCCCCCCTCCCCCCCACCTAACTTGTTCTGGTTGTGTTGACTCTGAGGGAAGGAGTAATTCTGAAGGTCTTTTGCCTCTGAATCATGAAGGGCCTCTCAGTGGCTGTAACCTGATGTATTTTCCCTGTTTTTTAGCCTCAGTTGCAGCTACTCAAGTGGTAGCAGGAAAGCAGCTACAGGCAATATGTAAACAAATGGGAGTGGCTGTGTTCCAAATAAACTTAATTTACAAAGCCCGGCAGAGGACTCCTGTTGTACATGGACAGGATTTACCAGTCCCAAAAGAAAAAAGGTCACAATTCAAACTAAGGATTTTCTTCACATTGTCATGCACAGGGGGAAAAAGAAAATAGAAATATTCAAATGCACATTCTTGTATGTCTACAACAAGGCAGAGTATTTTGTTTTGTTTCTCTACTTCCTGCGTTTGTTCCTTTAAGGCTTCAAGCCTGTGACCTCAGAGGCATTGTCAGCATCTGTCAGAGCCACATGCTGCAGGAGCGCAATTTGCCCGGGTACCACGGTACATTGAACCAGCGCCCTGCAAGGCGAGCCCTCCTCATCCCCATTGCCTGCCTTAAAGATTCACCTCTGCTCCCCCAGACAGAAACGCATATGGAGCAATTCAGCAAGGCTGTAGTAGATTCATTTGCAATGTGAAAATATAGCTGGGCTGTGAAGAATATGCAGACACTTCCAAGCTATTTAGATGAGTGCTTGTCTAGGCTTACAGACAACTTTGCTTTATTAATCTCTGGGAAGTTGAATATGAGACTCACCATTGTACAGGAGTCATAGCATCTTTTACCTTGCTTTTTCCCTATCTAGGCTTTAGAAAAAAAAATATATATGTATGTATTTAAAATTATGTTTTATTGATTTTTAGAGAGGAAGGGAAAGAAAGAGATAGAAACATCAATGATGAAAGAGAATCATTGAATGGCTGCCTCCCGCACTACCTACACTGAGGATCGAGCCCACAACCTGAGCATATGCCCAGACAGGGAATCGAACTGTGACCTCCTGGTTCATAGGTGGATGCTCAACCACTGAGCTACGCCAGTGGGGGCAAAGCTTCAGGAATATTTTAAAAATATCCTGCCACATATACCATACTGATCAATCCCTCCTCTCCCCCAAATACAGGATCAGATAATAGGAAATGTACTGTGTTTGGCTGTGCTTATGACTCATTATGAATTTCTGTTTGGGGTTAGTTCCAGAAAAACTGTGTCCCTGTGGATAATTGTGGATACTTTCACTTAATGAAAAATAAAGACATATCACACGTTTTCCTTTTTGCTCTGGATGCCAAGCCTTTGAACATGGCATTTCCTTGCACTTTTCAGACTCATGATCAAATTTACTTTCTGAATGTTTGTTTTCCAGATAATTTATAATGTATAAAAATACCTTTAACATTTTCTGGAAATAGAGATGGCCCACTTCTAATATTTTAATAAATAATTATAATATTTTTGTCTGAAAATATTTGTTTTAATGTAGACTAATGAATTTAAACTGCAGAAGTCTTTTTAAAAAAGGTCTTTTATTTTTATTTTTTTAAAATATATTTTGTTGATTTTTTACAGAGAGGAAGGGAGAGAGATAGAGAGTTAGAAACATCGATGAGAGAGAAACATCGATCAGCTGCCTCCTGCACATCTCCCACTGGGGATGTGCCTGCAACCCAGGTACATGCCCTTGACCGGAATCGAACCTGGGACCTTTCAGTCCTCAGGCCAACGCTCTATCCACTGAGCCAAACCGGTTTCGGCCAGAAGTCTTTTAAAGAAAGAATTTGATCTACCTGAGTGGAGATTTTGATGGGGTTTATTGCAATGTTCATGGGATTTTAGTTCTAATTTCAACTGTGTAGTTAATTCTTTATGGTATCCAAGGAAAGTCATTTAATTTACTTTTACTTAAGTTTCCTAAATTTTAAGTTTTGGGTAAAAAAAATGGTAAATTCTTCCTACCTCATTTGTTTAGATAAGAATAAGAAAATGAGAAAAGTGTAATGAACCCAGCATGAAGTGTCCCAGAAAGCTTGTAGCAGTGTGTGGCTATGATCAGCAAAAAAAAAAAGAAATGGAATGGTCAAGATTGCTAACCAAGTCAGACCTTAGGGCATCTCATGTAAAATATAAGCAAAAATTACTTATCCTATATAATAAAAACCTAATATGCAAATTGCCCCCCTCGACCAGGAGTTCGACTGGGGGGTAGGGCCAGCTGGCCAACGGCCTGTGGCCCCTCACCCTGGCTGGCTCCACCTCCCCGATTGGGAGTGGGCCTGGCCAGCAGCCAACCTCCCATGTCCCTTCCCCCAGCCCAATTGGCCCAGGCCAGACAGACCCTACCTGTGCAGGAATTCATGCACTGGGCCTCTAGTATAAAATAAACATAATTGGACATTGGTTAAACGAGTTATCTAAAAAAACTTAAAATACATTAAATGTGCAAAATCAAACAGCAGCTTGATTTTCTTGTCCCTGCTCTTATTGTTTCTCAGAGTATTTCATCATTAAGTGTATTAAGTTGCATTTGATATTTCTGAGTGATGAAAGAAGTATAATTCTTTAACATATAAGAACCAAATCTGAAAGCATAAGTGAAAGAAAAGTCTTCAGATAAATATTAACTAGATGCCAAAATAAATGTGATGAGTTTTCTTCTTGTATGTATGAATCTTTCTTTTACTTCAACCAACAAAAAATCCAAAATTAATAGAAAGCTAAAAATGAATCCCAAAATTAATAAACATTTTAAAAAATAAACTATGTAATAAATTAAACATTGATACAATTGTTCTGAACATTTTTATCTTCTTTGATCACTTTAATATCCACTAAAGCATTAATTGGATGATTAACTGACTTTTTAAAAAGTAAAACTGGATAATTTGGGTTTGTAAAGTACCATGAAATTTTTTTAGATAGGAATTACTTCTTTCAAATAGTTTTCATAGCTGTGAAACATCTAAATTTATTTTATGCTTTTTTGTTTAATCTCTCACTTATATGTCCACTTTGCTTCAGAAAATGAGTATAGTCTATTGGATAGGGGTCCACTTTATAATTACATATTCTCCTATAAATAATAGCTGACAATTTGCTGACTTACACTATTCTTTTACTCATTACATATTGATATATTAATGTAAGATCTTAATATTCTGGTAAAATACATTATTACTCATGCCTTTGATTTGTGAATTTATTTATGAAGAAATTGTAAGTAGTATAAACTCGATGTATATTTTCAGTGTTTCCAAGAATTATTATTGCATATAGTCTGCAGTAATTTATTTTCAGTTTAAATATTTATTAATACTCAGAAACACAATTAATTACTAAATATTTTATTTATATCAAAGTGTCTTGGTTATCCATGTGTTATTTAATATAAATTGAAGTGAAATACCTACAATTAAAACATAATGGATTGATGAAGAAAACCAAAATAAAGTGTCTGGGGATTTGGCTTATATTCTCTCACCCAAGCTCCCTGACTGACACAGACTCTTCTCTACTAATGAAGAATGAAATCTGGAAGCAATTTAAAAATGTTTACATATTTTAGTTTTTGTGATTTATTATTTAACCTACTCAATCAACACAATGCTTTATTATTCGTAGGTGATTACCTGTCATATCTAGAATTGCACTCTTCCTTGTCACTTATTTTTGCTTCTTAAAAATTATCAAGAATAATTTCACTACATTGAATACTTTTCAAAAAAATCGTGTTGCTGACTTTTTAATAGGACTTTAAAAGTTACCTTTTGTTAATGTCTACTCCTCAAATATATTTAAAACATATTAATGTAGTTTATGTTCTCATAATTCTCTTTTTATCTGCTCTTGTTACATTTTTAAAAAGACATAATTATTTCTCTGTGAAGTTAAACATTTATTGATAAAACAGTTGGGCTTCTACTGTAAAATCAATTTTCTGATCCTAAGAAAACTTTCCAGCATAGCACTTAACCATGTCACTTGATTATAAAAAATATCACAGATTATTTGTTCAATGGATTAAGAAAATAGATATCAAAATATACATTCTGCTGGAGTTGAACTTCAAATTCCCAGGAATGTGTGTCTTCTTAAGAAAAGAAAATGGTGAAAAACTTACACTTCCGAAAGTATTTGCTTATTTCTGTTTTAAATATTTGCAATTCCAGGCTTATTTTCTTTGGCGTTATCTTTGCTTTTGTTGCTCTAGGGAAGGTGGGAAATAAATAATCGCATTGATACTAAGCTACTCTGACCTCAGACGACTGAATGGCAGCTAACTTTTTAGAATCCAGACTGGCTGTGGCAGAATAATGGGCTCTGACGCGCAAAACCCTTGCTTGTATAGAAGTGGTGGGTAGTTACATATGGCCCTTTATTTTCTTTCTTCGTTTCCTTGCAGGCAGCTTGACCCCTTGTCTCTATAAGTTTCCTGACCACACCTTGAGCCATGGCTTTCCACCCATGCACCAGCCTCTCCTGGCAGAGGACCCCGCAGCCCCTGATTTCAAGCAGGAACTCAGGCGGAAAAGTAAATTGGTTGAAGAGCCAATAGACATGGATTCCCCGGAAATTCGAGAACTTGAAAAGTTCGCCAATGAATTTAAAGTGAGAAGAATTAAGTTAGGTATGCACTTGGTCTGCAGATCCTTACTGTATAACTGTTCAATCTCTTCTATTCTGCTCAAAAGTCCTAGACAGTTCTCATTCTCCATCTCTACTGTGGATTTAATGAATCCAAGTGTGAAAATCCTACAAAAACCTGTATTTCCTTGTAAATTTTCTAGAGCCAAAATACATAGATTTTTAAATTAATGGCACTTATTTTCAACTTAACCACCTCAAATTAGTTTAGAAGTACCCAGTTTTCTCTACACTGTATTTTATTTGAACTTTTGAATAAATGATGCATTCATATTATTCAAAATCATAAAAAAGATATATAAAACATACCCATTTTGCTTGATTTTCCTGTTTTTCAATGTTGTTAGTTTCTTGTGTATCCTGTTAGAGGTATTTATGCATATATAAGTCAATACATATTTTTATTTCTTCATACAGATTTTTTTTTATTTAACTATTTTGGAGAGCTTTCCATATTAGTTTGTGGTTTTCTTTTTAAAGATTGGTTATCTATTTATTTATTTATTTATTTATTTATTTATTTATTTATTTATTTAAAGTCTCACCCAAGGATATTTTTCCCATTGATTTCTAGAGTTTAGCAGGGAGAGAGAGAGAGACACATCATTGGTTGCCTTCTACACTCGCCCCTACCGGGGCTACAGAACCAAGGTGCATGCCCTGAACAGGGAATTGAAGTAGAGACCCTTTGGTCTGTGGCCAACACTAACCACTGAACAACTGGCCAGGGCTTTATTGATTTTTTTCTTCTTTTTTTTTAGAGCAAGAGAGGAAGGGGGAAGGAGAGAGAGAGAGAGAAGAAACATTGATGTGAGAGTGAAACATTGATTAATCAACTACCTCCTGCACAGCCCCTACCAGGGATGGAGCCTGAAACCTGGGCCTGTGCCCTAAACAGGAATCAAACTGGCAACCTTTTGGGATGACACCCAACCAACTGAGCCACTCCAGCCAGCTTTCCTTTTAAAAACTGAATATGTCATATTCCATTTTACAATTTATTTCACCAGTCCCCTGGTGATGGTAAATTTATGTGGTCTCTGATATTATTCTGTAAAAAACAATACTACAGTCGTTAACTTCAGAAATGTCATTTTGTACATATACAAATATATGTGCAGGAAAAGTGTTAAAAACAAAATTGCTTGATCAAAAAGTAGGAGTACTTGTAATTTTGATAGACGCTGTCAAACTTGTCTGTGTCGGCATTGGACCAAATTTACTGCCATCATGCGTGTCCCTTGTAAGGGTCCCTCAGATCTCCATGAAAGCGGGGGTGCTTTGTTGTTGGTTTGTTTGTTTGCTTTTGTTTTCTCCTTAATGACATATCCTCAGTATTAGAACAGTGACTGGCACATAGGATAGTTAAATAGTTATTGAAGGAAAAATGCAATTAATCTTTCAGATTTTTGCAAATCAAATAGCTCGAAGTCGTACTGCATGGTAGTTTCTGTCATGTGTTTGGCCATCGTTTGCAATTTTGTTTCTGTGAATTGTCTGTTCATAGCCTTTGCTTACTTTCTATTGAAAAGTGTTTTTAATAAAATAACTGAAACAACTAACAGTAATTTAAATTCATGAAATAGTGAATTTTTCAAAAAGGGTTTGAAAAGTGATAGTTCAAACTTCTGTAGTTGTGGAATGAACCACAGGTTATTTTGTAATAATATTTATCCATGGGTGTCATATGTAACCACTTTATGCATACAGGTATATATATATATATAGCCGTAGGCCCTGAATTAATATGTAGTTACAATATGCAGTAAACATGGCAGTAGACAATTTAAAACATTCATTTGCAGTTTGATATGTCTATTGCTGTGAATGGTTCAAATTCAATATTGATGGTTCATAGCAACTTGAACTCTAAACATATTCCAGACAATCAATGAGAATCTTTTGCCAGGAGATAGAAGCATTACCAAATGATGTAACAAATGTGCTTGGAGGTGGTTTATAAAATGTTGGGTGATTAAAGTCTCATAATAGACATGTTTTTAGAAAAAGAAAGCATAATTTTTAGTTTTAATTGGTACCCTTCAACATATAATTTTTTTTCACTTTTAACAGTTGAGATAAAAATATTTATGATAAAGCACCATTTATTTTATGCATTATATTCAATATACAATAGACTTTTGAGTATATTCATCAGATGTTTAATAATAATGACAAAGAATACAAGAATTTTTAAGTATCTAATGCAGTGATGGCAAACCTATGACACGCATGTCAGAGGTGACACACGAACTCATTTTTTTGGCTGATTTTTCTTTGTTAAATGGCATTTAAATATATAAAATAAATATCAAAAATATAAGTCTTTGTTTTACTATGGTTTCAAATATCAAAAAATTTCTATATGTGACACGGCACCAGAGTTAAGTTAGGGTTTTTCAAAATGCTGGCACACCGAGCTCAAAAGTTTCTCCATCACTGATCTAATGACTCATCTCTCCAATCTGGCTAAGAATTATGAATGGCAGATATTCCTATCTGAATGATTTTTACTTCTAGAAAAAAATAATTAGCTAGAAATAATATTTTTTGAAGTACAGGGCAATTTTACACAGACCCTTACATATATTTGTTGTAATTTGCAACAAATATATGCTTAAAAGACTCCTGACAGCTGAAGCTGATGGCCTTCCTGTTCCTTTCGCAGGGTACACCCAGACCAATGTCGGGGAAGCTCTGGCCGCTGTGCATGGCTCGGAATTCAGTCAAACAACTATCTGCCGATTTGAAAACCTGCAGCTCAGCTTCAAAAATGCATGCAAACTGAAAGCAATCTTATCTAAGTGGCTGGAGGAGGCTGAGCAAGTGGGAGGTACTAACGCTGCATCTCCGAAGGCTCTGGGACGTTTTAACCTAAAAACAGTGGCATCGATTGGTAGGAATAATGCTAAAGCGAGAGGTTTGAGGTTTAGTTTTGTGTTTTTTTCTTTGCGATAAAGAATAACTGTCTTGTTTCATCACACTAAAAGGGAGGAAGGCTAATGCAAGTGCAGGAATAAATTTACTGCGATGGTAAACGGTGAGAGGATCAGCTGCGTGAGGACGGCCTTCCGGACTGTGTGGCATAGATGAGAAGCGGTGAAATGAAATTTTTAAAACACATTCAGACTTTTTTCTTACCTTTATGCTATACTGTAGTGATTGCACATGCAATCGTTTTTATAACCTAATACTAGTGTAACCAGAGCATTTTCACACACCAGTCTTCCAAGTGAATAGCACATGCAATTGTCAAATGAGCGATTTAATGTGAGAAAATGATCTACTTATACTAATATGTCAAGGCTGGATAAAGAGCAAGTTTTGAGAGCAAGAGTTCCAACAAAAGTAAATAGAGATATGATTCATAGACAATTGTCTTTGCAAAGTTAATATTTGTTTCTGTATTAACATTGTTATCTAGGACTTGTAATGCAAAATGTCATAGGTTGCAAAAAATTAAAAAATGTATGGTGATTTTATTTTGCATAGCTTTATAATAACATTTGAAATCCAAATCTGACTTGTTGTTTTAAACCCTACTTAGTTTCTGTAATTATCCCTCTTTTCCCCATTACAGCTTTATACAATGAAAAAGTGGGAGTAAATGAAAGGAAAAGGAAACGGAGAACAACTATAAGGTATGCTTTTGAGATATTAAATGTCTCTAGAGGAAGAAAAGGACATTTTACAAATGGAATAAGCTCTTAGCATAATATAGGTGCAACAGAACATATAAATTTAAGATGGATATAACCAATTGAAAAGTACAAAATATATTTTAAAAAGCAGATTTCAATAACTTAATAGTGAGAAGTGGAGAGCTATTAATTTTAAACATTTGTTGGAATACTATGTATTGTTTGATTCAAGAACACATTTGCTCTACAAGTTTTGAATAAAACAGAAACTGAGCCATCATTTCTAAAAATAGTGACTATTTCTACTTTCCTATTATATATAAGTCTTGCTCTGGCAATATGGCATTTGTGTTATTAAAAATAACAAAATTAGTAATCAGTATTTTAGAATCTTAAAGCCCAAGGTGACTTCTTACAATTTAAACCAGAAAGATTGTTGTTGATTTTTTTGTAATCTCCATGAGGCTCACTGAGGAAATGCTAAAATGTAGGGTTTTTTTGGTTGGTGAGTTGTTCACTGAACATTTAATTTATTGTAAATAACAAATGATTTCTGGGGGACCTTTAGAAACGCCTACAGAAGTGTTCCTTTCCTTCTCAGGAAGTCAGTGCCCTCTTGTGGTGCAAAGCGGGATAAACATAGAAAGTCTGTTCCTCTACTTGTTTCTTCCCGTGACTGGTAATGAATGGTACCCTGCAAAAGACAAGTATCTAAAAATATGACAAATCATACACCTATCTTTGTCGAAGAGTTTTAAAATGTTTAAAGAGTCTTTAAGTTTTATTTTCATGTTAATACTTAAAAATTCAACCTAATTTAATTTTGATCTGCCAAAAACATAATCTTACCCTGTCTCTCCACCCCCACCACCTGCTCCCCAACCCGGTCTCCCAGTATTGCTGCAAAAGGTGCCCTGGAGAGACACTTTGGAGAACAGAATAAACCCTCCTCTCAAGAGATCATGAGGATGGCTGAAGAACTGAATCTTGAGAAAGAAGTAGTAAGAGTTTGGTTTTGCAACCGAAGGCAGAGAGAAAAACGGGTGAAAACAAGTCTGAATCAGAGTTTATTCGCTATTTCCAAGGAAAATCTTGAGTGCAGATAAGATTTCCTATGTGTAACTGCAAATTTTTCCATTTTTCATTCTTTTCTGTTCTCCCAACACAAATAGAAATTTGTTATTTGGTTGGCTTCAAAAATCATTCTATATCAGTTACTTTGCAGAAGCTTTTCTTTTCTACATTCTTAAACTTCAATTTAAATTATTTTGGTAAATTGTTTTATTTAAAAGAATTATTCTCAGAGGCCACATTGTATATTTTAAGCAAAAGATACTAGCAGAACCAAAACAATGATTCCTTCTCTCCCAGTCTCTCTCTCCCTATCTATTTATCATCTATCTGAACACACACACACACAAAACACACCTACACATACATGCACACATGAGTGTACACACAGGTCTTTTAAATGTTCCTTTTCCAAAGACTGTATGTTAGCTTTTAATGTTTCAGAGTAATGTCAAGTAGTTAAAGAATATCATCAGAGAAAATCCAATTAGATAATTCCTTAGCCAATGTCCTGCTTATCATCAGCTTTAATGATTGGCTTGAACTCAAGTTTTTGCACTTAAGAGCCAGAGGTGCCTTAGAATTTTAATATTGCATTTATGAATACAACTAGATGCCCCGTGCACAAAAATTTGTGCACTCGGGGGGTCCCTCAGCCCAGCCTATGCCCTCTCGCAGTCTGGGACCCCTCGGGGGATGACCACCCGCCGGCTCAGGCTCGCTACCCGGGGGATTGGGCCTAAGCTGGCAGTCAGATATCCCTCTGGCAGCCCAGGAGCCCTTGGGGGATGTCCACTTGCCAGCGGGGAGCAAGCCTAAGCTGCAGTCTGACATCCTTAGTGCTGGTGAGGAGGCGGGAGAGGCTCCCACCACCACCTCTGTACTGGTAGCCATCAGCCTGGCTTGTGGCTGAGCAGAGCACCCCCTGTGGGAGTGCACTGACCACCAGGGGGCAGCTTCTGCATTGAGCGTCTGCCCCCTGGTGATCAGTGTGTGTCATTGTGACCAGTCATTCCTAGTTGTTCTGCTGTTAGGGTCAATTTGCATATTACCCTTTTATTATATAGGATAATATGACACCTCTGAAATTAACATGTTATGACAGAAGTGACACCTCTGAAACTAACATGTTATGGCATATTAGTACCCAAAAAAGTCTTTCAATAGAGATTTGTTGAAACATTAATTTATGATCTTTGCATTATTCCTAGACACTCTTTTGATGTCTAGCTATAGAAAATATGCTTTATTGATTCTTGAGTCTCAAACTGCTATTCTGTAAGCTGCACAGGTGCAGGGGAGATGTCTGCTTGTTTGCTGTTGTTTCTCCAGCATCTTGGAAAGTATTTGCTTATAGCAGAATGCATTCTTTAATTTCATTGATTAATGATTTGTTCATCATTAAATGAAAGAGGGGTGTGCTGTTAATAATGATTACAAACTTGAAGGGTGATTAAATTTAATAATGTGATTTATTTTTTAAATCTCATAACCCAAAAATCATCTGGGTCCTCATAAAAAGAGACTATCATTTTTTGTTTAACTAATTAGAATATAATTTATTATTAATAGTTTGATATATTGAGGTTTTGAATTCAGAGAACTGTAGCTCAAGAAACATTTAATCTATAAGAATGTACTGCTTTGAAACTTTCAAGTAGAAGCAAACTGTAATGTGATATCAATATCAAATAGTGACATTTTGCATTTTGAGTGTAAACCTACTGGCAATGTTTAATTTATTTTATATAGAAAAAATGGGAACAATTAAAGCAAATTTTATTATTTAGAATGCTTACGAAATTATACTATCTGGTCTCTTATTGTTGTGTGACATTAATAAAGACCAAGTATTATATAGGTAGTCTATTTAGGTCATATATGTTTGTATATACCTAATCATTGTCAATTGGATGATAAAACCTTTGCTATATTAACAAAAAAAGTTTTCAGGGGCCTGATAATTTATGCTTAAGTACACAGCTAGCACCCAGAAGATGTTCAATACAATCTATACTAATAAAAGCATAATATGTTAATTAGACTGAATGACCTTCCGGATATCATTCTGGATGTCCTTCCAGAAATGTAATGCAATATAAATCTAGACAGTGACTTTTTTACACTTTAAGTATGAATCTACTGGGAATGTTTAATCTGACTTTGTATAACAAAAACAAGTATGTATATATGCTTAGATCAGTGGTTCTCAACCTGTGGGTTGAGACCCCTTTGGCAGTCGAATGACCCTTTCACAGGGGTTGGGTGATCAGGACGGCAGGCAGAGGTGGTTAGGGGTGATCAGGTCAGCAGGGGAGCAGTTAGAGGCAATCAGGCAGGCAGGCAGAGGGGTTAGGGGTGATCAGGCAGGCAGGCAGGTGAGCGGTTAAGAGCCCGTGGTCCTGGATTGTGAGAGGGATGTCCGACTGCCTGCAGGATTGGGCCTAAACCGGCAGTCGGACATCCCCCGAGGGGTCCCAGAATAGAGAGGGGGCAGGCGGGGCTGAGGAAACCAACCCTTCCCCCACCTAAGCACGAATTTCATGCACTGGGCCTCTAGTATACATATAAAGGCTTTTCTTATTCAAGAGAAAATTTCAAATTATTCTGCTATGTAGATGTCTAAGTTCCTTCTCTTGACAGATCACCTGTTTGAAACGTAAATTGGGGAAGGGATTCTTTAGTTTGCAAAAGCAGGGCAGAATGCACAAATATATATACGACCCTTTCACAGGGGGCGCCTAAGACCATCCTACATATCAGATATTTACATTACGATTCATAACAGTAGCAACATTACAGTTATGAAGTAGCAACAAAAATAATTTTATGGTTGGGTCACAACATGAGGAACTGTATTGAAAGGGCCAGAAGGTTGAGAACCACTGGCTTAGATAATTATCACATATACTAGAGGCCCCATGCATGAAGATTCGTGCAAGAATGGGCCTTCCTTCCCCTGGCTGCTGGCACCACCTTTACTCTGGCTGGATCCACTTTTCTGCCTTCATTCTGGCCCAGAGCCACCTTTACTTGTCTTTCTCTGACTGGCTTATTTCACTTAGCATAATACTCTTTACTTAGCTAGTAAAAAATTAGTTTAGTAAATGCACTGCTATTTACTAGCAACTCATTTGTATTACCTAGTTTTAGAATTATATTTTCTATATTGATATTTTTTAAAAATAAAAGATTGTTAATGTTATTTAGAATTCTAAACTGTAATTAAATAACAATGTAAATTACTGTGTAGTATCTATGTGTTCCTTCTTTTGGGAGTCAATACCAAGAGCCTACTTTAGCCATACAGCCTCTTGATCTGTTGTTCTTGTGAGCTCTTCCATGGAGATCCTCAGGATTTAGTAGAGTAGTCCATTAAAATGGAAACATTTATTTGTCACTTGTACTGATTGGTACATTCAACTTTACAGGGTAGAAGTGGCTGAGAAACTCATTCACCGAATTGACCTTTTCATCTCTAATGGTGGAAAGATTTATTTAGTTAAATAAATATGTTCAGTGTTTGGGGATGGGAGGAGTATGCGTGTGTTTTCAAGTTCTTGGGAGGATGGTGGAGGCTGGGGAGGAGAGTGTGTATCTAAAATCAGACTTCACAATCCTCAGGCTTCCTCTAAGGCAAATTCAATCCAATTGACTCTTGGAGGAATAAGGTGAGTCCCTGTGGGACTCAGCTTGTACAGAGAGGAAATTGAAAGCTGATTTGTTGTTCTATGGCTGCAAACACCTATTCATGCAGAGTAACACCATCAAAGGAGAAAGTCATCATAGGTCTCTTTTCAGACCTGGACACACACCATTGCAGTTTGGGAGTGTCTGAAAGGAATACATATCGTCATCACCATGGTGATGATGCAAGTGTCCCACCCCACCCCTGGCTGCTCGGCACCTGCGTATGCAAATTAACCCGCCATCTTCGTTGGGTTAATTTGCATACTCACTCCTGATAGGCTGGTGGGTGTCACGGAGGTATAGTCAATTTGCATCTTTCTCTTTTATTAGTGTAGATAGGTTTATACCATATTATTAAATATTCATCCATAAGGTTACTCTTTTCAAGTTTAGATACAACTAGCATTAGGAACCAATTTTTCTCCCTAAAAGGAATTATTTTCAATCAGTATTTAATATTGAAATAGCAATTCTTTTTCTCTTATCTTTATTGTTGGAAGTATTACATATGTCACCCTTTAATGACCTTCCGGATATCATTCTGGATGTCCTTCCAGAAAAGCCATCGTGGTGGAAACTGAGGCAGAGATGGTTAGGGGCAATCAGGCCAGCAGGGGAGCAGTTAGGGCTATCAGGCTGGCAGGGGGGCGAGGCGGGCCC
>NW_006294243.1:697912-698715 GCF_000327345.1 Myotis davidii
TCTCATATACTAGAGGCCCCATGCATGAAGATTCGTGCAAGAATGGGCCTTCCTTCCCCTGGCTGCTGGCACCACCTTTACTCTGGCTGGATCCACTTTTCTGCCTTCATTCTGGCCCAGAGCCACCTTTCCACCTTCTCACACTGCCCAGAGGCCCGGAGCAGCTGGGGTGGTGCGGAACACCTGCGTCATCACCATGGTGATGATGCAAGTGTCCCACCCCACCCCTGGCTGCTCGGCACCTGCGTATGCAAATTAACCCGCCATCTTCGTTGCAGTTTGGGAGTGTCTGAAAGGAATACATATTTAAATTAGGCCCAGGCGATCAGGCTAGAAGTGTGGCTTCTGGGCTAGAAAGGAATGTGCATGTGGCCAAGGCGAGAGTGCAGGCTTCCCCTAAAGGTGTTCAGATGCAAATAATAAAATACATGTCACTGTGCATGTCACATACTATACAGCCCTTGGCTGCCAGATTCCCCCTCCCATCTACAGGGTCACAATACTAAGCCCCTTTCCACCAGGCCATGCCATAAGCAGGTACTCCCCTCAGGCATGGGTCTACATAACACAGTTCTCTGAGAGATGGTCATCTTAGGTTTTCAAAGAGTAGGTGCTATTAGTATTGACACCCTTGTACCACATTCTACTACTGTGATACTCTGACATCTTCATCCACAAATATGCCACCACAGAAAGTGACACTGAGCTGCATCCTCTTTAGTAATAGAAACTGGTATACTCTTGTGCTCTCTTTCCATGGGTAACTGCTTGTTTGAAAAAGTTAAAGAAACACTTATGCAAAA
>NW_006294243.1:698908-713015 GCF_000327345.1 Myotis davidii
CCATAGACCCTTTCAAGCCTGCCCCCATCCCCAGGCCTTCACCATACCCTGTGTCCATGAGTTATGCATATATGTATACAAGTTCTTTGGTTAATATCTCCCCACCCACCCACACTCCAGGGCCTTCCTTCTAAGATTCAACAGTTTGTTCCATGCTTCTATGTCCCTGGATCTATGTTATTCACTAGTTATTTTGTTCATTATATCCCACAATTGAGTGAGATCATGTGATACTTGTCTTTAGGGAAAGTTTTAAAAGAAGTCAATATTTTCATCAAGCTCAATGTATAAGAATCCTTTGAAAGGTTAATGTGGGGGTGCACAGGCAGGCCAAATAGCCATCTCAAATGGTGGATAATGAAAAGTTGAATTTGAGGAAAGGGGGTAGGGATGGGTTATCCAAAGAGAAGGGCTGCACAGCACTGAGCCAAAGGGTCACTGGGTCGATAATGGCAGCAAAATTGTACTGAGGTCAGTGAAACAAGGAAGGGCATAGAAGAAGCCATAGGAGAGCCTAGGCTGGGCTGCTTTGATTCAGAGAAGTCAGAGAAAAGGGGGCTTTATAGACAAGTTCAGGGTTTAGCCCAGGATGAACTGCCACTACCCATTGCTCCCCTGGTTTTAAGTCTCCTGGGGCCCCTTAGAGGTTGGGAGACATGTGCCTGTGGGGGAATGGCACAGGTGTGCTCCTTGGAGAGAGCATGCGCCCTGGGTCCTTTGTCCTGATCATATGTATCTCTCTCTTGCAGGTGGAAATCTTAGGAAGGTCTCACAGGAGGGAGGGTCTTAATAGAATATCCATCAGCTTTCCAGGGTTCAGGTATCCACTGATTGGCTGATGCCAAGGCAGGGGGGTCATTAGTCAATGTAGCAGGTCCAGAGGCAGCCAGGGTGCCATCGGTCTGATTTTGCTGCATTTCTGGGCCAGGAGCTGAAATAAAGGGTTTCCCAAAATTCACGCAATAAGTAGTTTTGATAGAAAACACAGGTTTATAATTAAAAATTGTAAATTTTTTATTGATTCAAAAAGTATATAGTATAGGGTTATGTATGGAATAGCATATCGGATAAATGGCCTCCACGGCTTTGCTGGCACATACGCACTCTTTTGTTGAAATTTTCCATGACCGTTTTGCATAAATGTGGCTGAATTTCGGTGAGGATCATTTTCATCTTGATGGCTTGGTTAATCGACAAAATTATCGCATTTGGGTTTCAGAAAATCCATGAGTGATTGTTGAGAAACAAATGCATCCACAATATGTCACTGGTGCGGATTTTGGGCTGCAGGCATCATCGGACCATTCTGTTTCGAAAATGCAGCTGCTCAAGCAATAACAAGAATGCGTATGTGCCAGCAAAGCCGTGGAGACCATTTACCCGATAGGCTATTCCATACATAATCCTATACTGTATACTTTATGAATCAATAAAAAATTTACAATTTTTAATTATGAACCTGCGTTTTCTATCAAAATTACTTCGTGCGTGAAACACCCTTTACAACTGAGGCCTAGATATTATCTGTAAGGAGGAAAAGGTCAGGGGTTCTAAACCACCTGACCATCAATATGAAAGCTCAGGGGTCCAAACTGCATGACCAGTGATATGCTAGGGGAGGAGAGGTTACCCTGGGGGCAAGGTTCTTGTTTTCCAAGTTTGCCCCTTGCTAGGCATCCAGGGCTTTCTGTCCTGGCGAGTTTCTGCACTTTCTCCATGCTCTGTTCATTTCTAATGTCCTTGTTTCCTAATCTTAAGGGGCCTAAAGGTTAAGTTTTAGTTTTAGTAAAGGATACCTTGGTATTATAATTTTATAGTGGTTGTGAAAACCGCCATTGAACATTTTATAAATTTAGCCAAATCATGACTCTACTTTCTCCTCTGGGTTCCCAGTTTCCCGTGGCAGCCACGTTTGACTGAAATAAAAGAAATCACTAAGACTTGTCTGTTTTAAAAATGTACTCTAAAATGTTTATCCTCTGGAAGTTCTAGGAAAGGAATGATCAGTTCAATTTCATGTGAAATCACATAATTCTTAGGCTTACAACATTCACAAACATCAATCCTATACCAACAGCTAACTTGTAAAGGATAATTTTTTGTTAAAATATAAGTAGCAGAGTTCTAAAATTTTCTTTCCAGGAAAAAAATAAAAATCATTATTTCAAAAAATTACCAGATATGCATAAAATTTTTAACTTAGCAGAAGCCAAAAATAGACTAAAAGAGATTTATAAAAGCATAATAGCAAAAAGTCTTTATTGGGATTTTTTTAACAAAATAATTTTTAAAAACAAAAGTCCCCACATGTAAACAAAAAAGTAAATTAAAGTTAGTTGGCATTATTATGTACATCCAAGAATCAAAACAGTTCTGGGTTAACATTCCATAATCCAGTAAAATCTTTTGATCCATTGATGCTCAGGGTAACTTTATTTAATCTACTAACAATGGAACCCTTTTGTTGAACGTTATAAAATGGACTGTAGGTTATAAACTATATTATTGAGCTTTTCATTCTTTCCACCAATGCATATGCCACATGTATACTAGTTCTAAAGTGAATTATGTTGTCAATATTAGTCCAAAATGTCCATCATCCCAAGTTAACCATGTTACCCCTATGTAATCTGTTCCAGGGATTTTATGGTGGAATGTGCTAGAACCCATAATTACATCATTTTTCAAAACTAACCTAATTCTAAATTCTATCTCTATAATCTGCTACTTTTTAATTTCTCCTCACTTTCTATACATACTTTAAATACTAACGCAATTTTACCTTTAAAAATACTGCTAAGACATTAACACACATTTAGGCAGTAATTTCTGACAAAGTTGTAGTTTATTCACCAAGAAAAAAGTGCTAATGTTTATTTTAAAATTTACCTAGAGCATTTTCGTAGTGTTACTTGAGAATGATGGTTTCAATTTAGAGGGTTCAATATACACATTAATACAGTTCAAAATTAGAGATTAAAGTATATGTCACATGGAAAAAATCTCCTCACTCTTAGAAGACCAAAATATTCCATTCTATTACTACAAAATATTATTAATTCAGTGTCTGTTTTGCTAACATATTTAATTCACTTTTATAAGCTTTACAAAAGACAGCCTGGACAGTTTTTGTAAGAGGTCTCAATTTTAGTTTAAAATGGATTTCTTTTCTGTCAGTTAAAATAATTTAAAGATGTGCACAATGTTTGTGCTGTTTAAGGCAGGTGCCAAGCACATTTTGAAAGATAATAAACTTATTAGCTTGAATATCCTCCCGAAGGGGGAAAAAAAAATAAAAGAAAAGCTCACGACAGTTTTTATTTAAGATGGTTGTTGAAATAGCACTCTTCTTTCAGACCATTTAAAAATAATTTGGCAACAAACTTGCTATGGTTATAACACATACCACTTACAAGACAAGCAACAGATATAGAATTAATGACATACTTTTAATATTTTTACAAAACTTTTTAAGTTGGTGCCTAGTGGCATTTAACAAGATTTTTTTATTCAGTGTAAAAGGATTTAGAACATAAACTACACAAGTAATGAATATAATTTCTCTATGCCATGCAGAAAAGTCGTCAACTTTTTACACATCATCACTCCTAAACTGTTCTAATTAAAATCCAAACTGTTCCCATTTTGCATCGTTGTCATTCTTTGGCAACAAATTCAAAATAGCCATGGGTTAGAAAACAACTGTTCACTCATGGTCTTCATTTTTGCAAAATAAATGTGTTTTGTAAAGGAATCGGCAATATGCCTGGTTTATAATTATAACTAAATAATTATAAATAAGCAAAGTATTATAGCTCTTTTGACTAGTCTACTCCTAAAGCTTTGAGTTGTCGTTCGATCTCTTCATCGGAGATCGTAGCCTTTGAAGTAGAGGCAGATGGTAAGCTTCGGGCAGCTGACGGAGCTTTGGCCATCTATATTAAAGAGAGAAAAGAAAAAAAGATGTGCCTCATTGAACATTTGGACTATGACATAAAGGATGTGCTGCAAAAAGGTTTAATTTATTTTCCAAACGAATATAAAAACATGCATCTAATAGGAAAAGACAACTTAAAACAATTAAGTGACAAAAATAGTGGGAACTATTTCCAACTGAGAAAAGAGGAAGTTCATACCTTTCCAGAGATTTCAATTCCAATTTCATCAAGAACCTGATTCACAATATCTTGGCTTTCCTCTTCATCATCAGAGCCATCAAAGATGTCATCAAGTGTATCATTGACTTGAAAGAATGGGGAGAAAAAAGCAATTACTTTCAGATTTCAGGCTACATTTACTTTTTAGAAGGCAGCCCAAATACACACACACACACACACACACACACACAGTTATATTACAGAAGGACAAACTTAGGTGAACCAACAAATGACAAAAGTCACTTTCAAATGTCAATGAAGTTCATTGATGAATACATTTTGAGGCACTAAATCTGGAATAATGTTCATGTCAACACAAATTATCCTAAAATAACACAAGTCTACTCTGATTTTTTTAAAATTCATCTTTAATAAACTAGGACTATCTGATATTCACAGGTACAGGATTAAAGTTTTTAAATAAGATTTCACAAATTGATTCTGTTCAGCTGATAGCTGTTAAACCTGACCATGAAAGAATATGCAAGAATCCAATATCCTGTAAATATTTGGGATTCAATTTACTTTTTTTTATACCTATAATTATATTCTTACCTTTTTAAAATTTTATTCAAGATGTATATAGAATATTCTAACAAAGTGTAAGATTTAATATTTTATTAAACTTGTCCAAAGAATGATGTCCAATTTAACCCTATTATGATTATTATTGCTATACCCTCTTCCACCTTTCTCCCTTCCCTTCCTAAAATATTTACGGAAAACCTTCTGTACAGAAGGCATTATGTTAGGAGCTATGGGAAAGGAATTTAAGAAAGCTTGGGAATATGTCACATTTATCTTTGAAACTAAGTGCCTGGAACGTGGTACAAATACAATTGATAGCTAATGGAGAAAAATGAAGGTCTTAGGTAGTTTGCACTTAATTAGAAAAAAGAAAAAGAAAAACGAATGATTATAAAAAGGGAAGAGATTATATCCAACTGGGAGGCAGTAACATGTGAGGTGGTCCTTGAAGGCTGCATAGGATTTGACCAAACAGAAGCAGAGGGAATTCAATGAACAAAGACATGCTAGAAGGGAATAGGGATACATGCAAGAAAGAGTAGGTTCTTCTGTTTGGTTATTTAAGGTGCATGAATGGGAAATGGCTGTGAGGGAAACAATTAATCAGCTGGCCTATCATCATTCTCCTGATCACTGGGGGCTGTCCTCAAAGGAAAGGGGACAGGCAACCTAGTCTGATCTCCCTGTGCTAGTAAGCATGCTGCTCCTGGTAAACATACATCTGCTAGCAAGAGAGTCCTTGCTCTCAGCAGGGTGCCCTTGGTTCAGGAGGGCTAGAGTAAATAAACCTATCATCTACGGGCTTATGAGCCATGACTCTCTAGCAAATGTCACATATGGTAAGTGACCATGGAAGGTATAAATTCAAGATGTTTCATATCATAAATGTTTCCTTCAACGTGAGATTATAAGTATACCTCATTACATACATCATCTATCATTCTGGGTCAAAGAGTTTGTGTCTAATAAGAAAAGATCTCAGGAGTTATTTGAGATGTCCCAGCCCTCTCCCTGTTTTGCATATCCATTTTAATTGCTTATATCCTTGACATGTTAATAAATCTTAATATTGTTTAAGATCTCTGATTTGTATGAGCATGACTTGAGAATCTGACTTCTTGTGTTAGCTCAATAGTAAAAAGTAAATTTGGAAAAGGCTAAAGAGCTTAAGCCATATATATTGAGTTTAACATTCAGTTTATTTGAATGTTAAACTCAATTCTACCATTTCATACCTATGCAACTTCTTTACCTGTCTGGATCTCAGTATTCTCACTGGCAAAATAACAGGACTGGACCTGAAAATTGTTTTTGATTTATGACATGGGGATTTTATTGTAATCAGCAAGAAGCCACTGAAGAAGCATACTCACCTTACCTCTAGCTTCTATAAAAGTAATTTAGCAATTGTGATACTCAAATGATAGGGAAGTAATACGGGGTGGGGGACCGGGGGGTGGGGGGGCAGTCCAGGTCAGAATTTATAAGGGCCTCAATGAAAAAAATGAAAGAAGGGGACAAATGAGAAAGACCAGGGATTTTTAATAAGGGATTAACAGAGAAAAATGTTTTCAGAAGAAGTGTAACAAAATTAATCAAGGACCTAATATTTTACAAAGGTCTTTTTTCCAAAACTGGAATGTGAACACGTTTTAGAGCAATACTGCATAGTAGAAACTATAATTTTAAAAAGATGTCCATTTAAACTTTAAATTTATCTTTGGCTGAAAAAAATAATGTTGATATACTTTATTAGGTTATAGAAAAAAAATAACCACCAATAACTACTATCATTTCAGGCTCACTCACAAAGTACTAACATACAAACAAATACAACTGTAAGATATATGAATTATAAGTATGAGCTTATTAATTCCCTTCACTATAGTTTAATGGAAAAGTTAGTTCCTCTAATAAGATCTGCTCACACCTGTGCCATCATTGGAAACCAAATAAACATGGGAGATACTGTGATCATTATATAAATGACAATTCTCACAGTCATTAAAAATTCACTAATGATGTTTCAAAAAATCATATTTTTCAAATAAACATTCAAAGTAAGAACTAAAGAATTTTTTGAACTATCAAAAATAGACACGTAGTATCATTAAATCCTAAAAGCAAAATAGATAATGTGAAATAGAATACTAGAACAATAGTGAGTTTATTAACCTTGGTAATTTATTTAGATTCTATTAATACACTAAATGCTGTAAAATTAAAATGCTAGCTGAGCTAAACTGGCATATCCTTACACAGTTGTAAAAGAATTAGAAAGCATCTTTGAAAAACAATGATGCCAGTTTTGACATATGTAAGTGATAACTCAATGTTGACCAGGATGCTGTAAAGGGTCACTCATTCATTACTGGTGAAATAGAGACTGGTATACTAGTAGTCTTTCTGAGAAGAATTTGGTAGTATGAACCAAAAGCCTTATAAAAGTTAATATTCTAAGGAGATTTAAGAAACTTACACAAAAATAAAACAAACATTTATGAAAGGATTATCAAACATATTAAACATTTTAAAACAATCTTATCAACCCTATAAGAATGATTCAATAAATTAGGGTTGATGTTATTTAACATTGATGTTGTGCAATATTAAAGCCATTTTATTTATTTATTTATTTATTTATTTAAAATAATTTTACTGATTTTTTACAGAGAAGAAGGGAGAGGGATAGAGAGTTAGAAACATCGATGAGAGAGAAGCATCAATCAGCTGCCTCCTGCACACCCCCTACTGGGGATGTGCCTGCAACCAAGGTACATGCCCTTGACCGGAATCGAACCTGGGACCCTTCAGTCCCCAGGCCGACGCTCTATCCAGTGAGCCAAACCAGCTAGGGCAAAGCCATTTTTAAAAAAGACATCAGAGAAGATTTGAGGTCATAAGCACATGTTGTTATACTATTATGTTTTAAAAATGCTGGATAAGGTTCAAAATTACAAATGTAATATGATCTAATAACTATTATAAGATATGGAAAAATATAGGAAAGAAACGTACAACATTAACAGTAACTATATCTGAGTAATGTGGAGATAGATTTGGAGGTGACTGGATAAAGAAGGTAAAGAGATTAGCTAAAGAACATATATGAAGCCCTAGCTGGTTTGGCACAGTGGATAGAGCATCAGCCTGCGGACCGAAGGGTCCCGGGTTTGCTTCAGGTCAAGGGCGCGTACCTTGGTTGCAGGCTCCTCCTTGGCCCGGGCCCTGGTCAGGGCACTTGCAAGAGGCAACCAATTGATGTGTTTTTCTCACATCAATATTTCTCTCTATATTTCCCTCTCTCTTCCATTCTCTCTAAAAATTAACGGAAAAATATCCTTGGGCAAGGATTTAAAAAAAGAACAGAACAACAACAACAACATATATGCATACCCCATGGACGAAGACAACAGTGAGGTGAAGGCCACGTAGGGGGGACATGGGGGGGAGGTGGATGTGCGCAAAGGGTGGGGAAAAAGAGAGACATCTGCAATAATGTTAACATTAAATTTTTTTAATTAAAAAATAAAAAGGATAGATTTTTAAAAAATGCTTCATTCCTTTGTAGTCTCCGTAGTTCTACTATAATTTGCAATTGTTTTATATTAAAAAAGAAGAAAACCAAGTATTAAATAACTTTGGGAGGGAAAAATAAAAGAATATAAAAGCTCCATTATCTCTACCTCCAATATAAATAGTATGAAATAACCAATGCATATCTGAAACTACCCAATTTATATTAGAGTTATTTTATTTGCACTAATTTTATTTCCACTAATCAATAAAGTAAAGCAGCTGGGGCCAGTATGGCATAGAAATATGGCATAACATAGTTTATATTTTTCCTTCAGTTAAGCATTAATAGAACTTTGAGCCATATACATTGCCAATTTAAAAACACAATACTGTGACAATATGGACACCTATTTAGTAGAAGGGTAATAAACCATTTCTTTTTTCAATATTTGTGCTTTCATGGATGAGAATATGAGACTGCTAGGAAACAGACTTAGCTAATTCAAACATGAGAAAACTATAAGTTTAATTCCTAACTATTAAACTTACTCATTTCTTCAGTCATTTCCATTTTCATGTTCTCCTTCTGGAAATTCTGCATTGTCTGTAATGTCTTTTGTGGATCCACCTTCTTGTTTACTGCCTGCATTGTCTTTAAAATATGAAGAAGTCCAAGTCAACTACATAATCATGAAAATTTTACTGTGGATAAGTCCTAAGAGAGCACATCAAATAGACACAGGCTTTGACAAGATACACTTTCTGCCATAATCAAACATAAAAATGTTAAGTATTCTAGAAAAAAATAAAATACTCAATTAGAAACCATTTGCTTAACATCTATATAATAAAGACTGGTGTGGAAAACCTCATCTGAACAGTGGGCAAAAAATTATGTAATAAAAAAAATGTCAATAAAAAATTCATTACTATTCAGATGAGAGAACTACATTTGACTATTATGTGGCAAGTAGGTAATGTCCAAATTAAAAATTATTTAATTTAATTTTTATAAACCATTAACTTAATATCTAAAGTAAAAAGGAGCCCTGACTGGTTTGGCTCAGTGGATAGTGCGTCAGCATGTGGACTGAAAGGTCCCAGGTTCGATTCCAGTCAAGGGCATGTACCTAGGTCGTGGGCACATCCCCAAAAAGGATACACTAGCATATGTACTTAATCCTTTAACACATTTTAAACCATGGTTTAAAGGAAGAAACAAACCACTGAGTTTTGCAAAACTATGTGAAAATAATTCTTTTACATTTTATGTTCACAACTTATTTCAGTAAAAGAAGTTAATGCCATCTAATATAGATACAATAGTTTATATACATATACAGTTTATAAAATATCTGCATGTTATGTAGTTAGTTCAGTATTAAAAAACACTATACAACATAAAACATAACTGTTTCAAAGATGTGAAGCATACATTCTTTTCTCAGACAAGCAGTATGCAATGATGCAGCCCAAGTAATCCTGACACTATAAGTATGACACTATATCCCCCCTTCCCTACCAATCCACACATACCTAATTCTCCAATGGCTTCCCTTTGCTCTTAGTATTAAAAGCCAAAATCTGTAATTGGACTGTGAGACCAAATATTAATTGAACTCTACTTAATAAGCCAGTCTCATTTTGCACTACTGCCCCCTAGTCACACTGCTCTTTCACTTCCTTAAATGTGTCATGCTCTCTCCTGTCACAGGACCTTTGCATATGCTCCCTCTCACCTGGAATGCTTTCTCCATTTGCTTTTACTAACAACACTTCAGATTTCAGTTTATATACCACTTTCCTAAAGAAGTAGCTCTTGACATCCCAAATTAGAATATGTACCTTGGTTACATCCTACTAGGTATACATGAAGTTTTATACTTATTCGTGTAAATTAGAATACTTTGCTTGCAACTTACATTATTATTGTAAATAATATTAATAAGAACAATTATAATAATAGAGCAGTTAATGCCTATATAACTTATGTGTCAGACACTGTTCTAAGCACTTTATATGTACTAATATTTAGAGTTAAATGACATTTAAATCTGAAAAATCTTTATGTGCCAGGTTCTACCATTTTCCCTATATTGCTAATGGGGAATGAAGGCACAGAAAGGTGAAATAACTTGACCTGGTCACACAGCTGTTAAGTGGAAGTGAGATCTGAACCCAAGTAATTTGGCTCCAGAACTTAGGTTCCTAATCACTGCACTAAACTACCTCTTAAAACTGCACTAAACTTAGGTTCCTAATCACTGCACTAAACTACCTTTTTAAATAGACTGTAATCTACTACAGGTGAAGCCCATGCCTGGTTTTGTTTTCCATTTCATCTCCATTACTTAGTATAGTCCTTCCCTTTAGGGTCTAAACCAATACTTGCCGAGTTAACACATTTCTAAGAAATTTAAGTGAAAATTCCAATTCAGACATCCTCATTATTTTTGGATTCCATATTTTTGAACTTGCCTCCTCACTAACATTTATTTGTAACCTCAAGTCAAACTTTTAGTTTTGTGCTCATTCGTGGGCATGCAGAGAGCACCAAAAGTTTTAATTGCCCAACCTGCACATTTTCAGCTGAGGTCGAACAGGTGGCATTCTGCGTTCTTGTCTCAGCTATTCCGAACAAGTGGCCTTTATGTTGCTTATTTGTTGCCACATTCTTGTGCCTTTGCTGGTGATGTTGCTGTTTAAAATTGTCCCCAAGTATAATACTAAAGTGCCATTTAGTGTTCCTAAGTGCTACAAGGCCGTGATGTGCTTATGGAGAAAACATACTTTGTTAAATTAGCTTTGTTCACACATGAGTAGTGTTATTGCCATGAGTTCAATGTTAATGAATCAACAATTCAATATGGTTTCTTTCAACAGAAACACACACAAAACAAATTTAGGTATACACTGGTTGACAAAAATGTTTAACCAAAGGCTCACAAGAACCTAACCCTACATTTCTCTTCAGAGCAATAGTTTGATATTCACTAATTCAGTGTTCCCAACATTGTAGAACATTAACTATTGCAAATAATGAGAATCAAAAGTATACACCATTTTCCTCATATGAACCTTATTTTCTCTTCTCCCTGGCTTTTCCCGCTTTGCTCTTCACATTCATACTCCTCCTTCCCTATATTTAACAACTAGTGATGTAAGTCTTTTGGATGATTCTATCAAAGATCTGTGCAGTTCACTGAAGCTCAGCACAGATTGATGAGTAGGGGCAGTTTCCTTTTCAGACATATCTTAACACCCTCCCCACAACTGAACTGTAAGATCTGTGAGAGAAGAGTCTTTGTCTTAAACTTCTTGTTCCTTACAGTCCTTCACATGCATCAAGCAGCTCATTATTTACTAAAAAATCAAAAGGCTCAGTCCTTTCAGGTTTACAGTAAAAACATCTATAATAATAGAACAGTAATATGCTAATTAGATGGGATGTCCTTCCTGACGAAGCCAGGGCTGTGAGGGAGGCCCGGGTCCAAAGTGCCTGCCAGCAGACGGAGGGAAACGTGGGTCCCGGGTGCCAGAGGGAAGCTGGTGCCGGCAGCAGGAGAAGGAAGGCCTATTCTTGCACGAATTTCATGCATTGGGCCTCTAGTTTTTAATATAAAAACTGAAAATTAAACGTAAGTTCCTATTACAATTAATTGATAAATCCTTCTAATAGTATTCATGTGTCCTTCTGACATACATGAAAATGAATCTTTTGGAAATTACTACTCTAAAGTAATCAAAATGTATAGCTCAATGAAATAAGCTCACAAATCTCTGACAGTTTAAGAGATAAAAGCAAACACTGTTTTCAGTCAGTGAAAATGTCCTAAAACAAGAAATTTTATAAAATTTATTAAATCAATAAAGAATCTAGAAGTCGTTTTCTGGATTATCTAATATTATAACTCATTTTGCTAAAAATTACAGATTCTATACTACATATGTGACAGGAAGTATTTTAAAATATGATTTGAATCTTGATATTTAAGAATATTAGATTAACTCCAAGTCTATAGATATAAAGGCTTCTACTTACCTTTGCTGTTGTAGACATTGCACCAGCCATCTTCATCTGGGAGTTCATCACTTTTGTTTGTGTGGACATAGAAGTGACTTTTGAACTTACAGCAAAAGTTCTTGTTTTCTGTTTCCGTAATTGTACAAGCTGTTTGGCTAAAACTCTGCAAGCTTCTTTATTACCAATTTTGGCCATCTTCTTAATTTCTAATTCCTAAGAGAGGAAATAAAAAGAGGGGAATAGAATCATTGAGGGGTAGGCCTCAAAATTTATTTCAAAAGAACAGGTCAAATATATATATGGGGGGACAAAAGTAGCTTTAGAGTTGTTCATATGGAAAATACAATAACTAATAAAGAATACTACAAGTATAAACTGTTTCACGTACTCACAAATGTAAACTTACTTTTGCCCACCCCTGTAAAATACACCCTTTCTGCCTGATCATGAATTGAGGCAGAGGCTGTCATAAAGTCATAGAAAGAAAAGAGTAATTTGAGAGGGCAACTTAGGCCACATGTTTCTATAGGAAAGAACCAGTGCCTTCATCTATAAATACAAAGCTGGACTAAAAAACACTATGCACATAGAGCCCAGCAGAAAATTTAAAAAACTCATCCCAAAAGTAGTAAGGAAAGAAGAAAAAAACAAATAAAGGGTTTGGTGGGATATAGCAAAAAAGAGCACGGTGATAGATTTAAAGCTAATAATGTAAACATATTAAGTGAAAAGGTCCATCTAATAAATAAAAGGCAGGTTTTCAGATTGGATAAGACCCAAATATATGCTAGCTTAGAAACAAATTTTAATTAACAACACACAAAGCTAAGTAAAATAATAGAAAATACATATTATATATAAATACTTATTACAATCTGGAAATCTGGAGTGGCTACATTAATATCACATAAAGCAAACAAAACTTGAGAAAAAAGCAATATTACTAGAAATAAAAAGGGGCATTTCAAAAGGATAAAGGAATCAATACGTAAAGATACAAAACACATAAAAGTCTCTGTAATAGCAATGCTTAAAAATATATGAAGCAAAACTGATAGAAGTGAAATGAGAAGCAAACAAATATACAATTAGTTTGGGGAATATCAACAAGTATATTGCTGTATCTGTTATAACTAATGGGCAGAAAATCTGTAACAATACAGAAGATTTACAAAAAACACTATTACTAACTTGACTTAACCAACACTTACAGAAAACTTCAAAACAGCAGAATACTCATTTACAAGCGTACACTGAAAAAAAAGAAGCAACAAAATACAGCATATTCTACATCAGAAAACAAGGCTCAATGAATTTAAGAGGGTTGAATTGATACGAAGTATGTTCTCTAACCACAATAAAATTAAACTAAAGATCAGTGAGGAAAATATGAAAGTCACAAATGAGCAGAAATTAATGATTCTAAATAAGTCATAGATTTTAAAAAAATGGAGGAAATGAAATAATATTTTGAACTTAATAAAATGAAAACAACACATATCAAAATGTGTGGACTATATTAAAAGAGATTGTTAGAAATTTATAGCATTAAAGGTTATATTTAAAAAGGTGAAGGGATTAAGAAGTACTAATTGGGAGTTACAAAATGGTCATGGGAATGTAGAGTACACCATGAGAAATATAATTAACTAGAGGCCCAGTGCAAAAAAAATTGTGCACTCGGGGGGAGGGGGGGCCCTCAGCCCGGCCTGTGCCCTCTCTCAGTCTGGGACCCCTTGGGAGACAACGACCTGCTGGCTTAGGCCTGCACCCGGGTGGCAGAGGGCAGGCCCAATCCCTAGGTGCAGCCCCTGGTCGGCTCAGAGCTGGACCAATTGGGGAGTTGGGGCGCCGCCCCCTGTCATATACAGAGCAGGGT
>NW_006294243.1:713455-720010 GCF_000327345.1 Myotis davidii
CCAGCCTGGATGAGGGGATGATGGCTGTTTGCAGCTGGTCACACCCCCTTCAGGGTGAGGATCCCCACTGGGGTGCCTGGCCAGTCTGGGTGAGGGGCTGAGGGCCGTTTTCAGGCTTGTCGGGGACAGAAGCTCCCAACCGCTCCTTTTTTTTCTTTTTTATTCTGGGCCAGCTTTAGCTCTGGCTCCAGCTCTGCGGCCTCTGCTGCTGGGAAAGCGGAAACCCTCAGGCCCAGACTTGTTTGTGTTCTATAATCGAAACTCTGTATCAACTCCAGCTCTGAGATCCCGGCTTGCTGAAAGCAGGTTTCTGGAGTTTTTTTTAGCTTCTATATTTGTTACTATGTTTCAAACTGCAGGCTCAGAGGCCTGTAGCAGCAGGCAAGGAACGTTGGAGTCCTCCATCACTGAAGCAAGCAAGCCTCATTCATGTCGCTTTAAGCTGCCTGGCTGCTGCCCGTCATCTTGGCTATCAGTTAATTTGCATATCTCACTGATTAGCCAATGGGAAGGGTAGCGGTCGTACGTCAATTACCATGTTTCTCTTTTATTAGATAAGGATAATATTGTAATAACTGTGTATGGTGCCAGAGGGGTACTGGAATTATCACTGCATAAGTTATATAAATGTCTAACCACTATGCTGTGCATGTGAAACTAATATAATATTGAATGTCAACTGTAATTGAAGTAAAAATAGGTATAAAAATTAATTAAACAAAATAGTAAAGGCAAAAATATTATGTTAAAAATGTCTAAAGCATTAACATACAAAAAAGAATATATAACAAAGTAAACAAAAGAAAGGAAATAATATAAACAAAGAAATTTATAAACTGGATAATTAAAAAAATTGCAGAAAGTTAATGAAATCAAAAGCAGGTATTTTTTTGGTGTGTGTGTTTTTGCAAAAAAATAATCAAGTTGATATACTATTAGCCAGACAGATGAGGGAAACAACAGGAGAGAGAACAGCCCTAGCCAGTTTGGCTCAATGCATAGAGTGTCGTCCTATGAACAGAAGGGTCCCAGGTTTGATTCTAGTCAAGGGCATGTACCTCAGAAGCAGGCTTCTCCTTGGCCTGGGCCCTGATCAGGGCGCACACTGGAGGCAACCAATCGATAGGTTTCTCTCACATCGATGTTTCTTTCTGTCTTTCCCTCTCTCTTTCACTCTCTCTAAAAATCAATGGAAAAATATCCTTGAGTGAGGATTAAAAAAAAAAAGAAAGAGAACACACGAGTTACACGAGTTATAAGTATTGGGAATGTAAACAGGGGCATCACTTCATATCCTAACGATGTTAAAGGACAATACAAGAATATTATAAACAATAGTACATGATCACATTTTAAAAGTTGGTAGAAATGGACAAATTATAGACACAAACCAAAGCTCAGTCAAAAAGACAGAGAACCTGATCTATAGTTTTTAAATGAACTTTTAGTTTAAAACGTATCCATAAGAAAACGTCACTCCCAATGGGTTTGATGATAAATCCTAACAAACTCTTTAGTAAAAGAGAAAGTAAGAGGATATTTGCCAACTCATGCTTTACCATCAGCATTACTCTGATGTCAAAACTAAATAAAGATACTTCTCAGAGGGAAGGCTGGGCTGGGTGGGTGGGTGGGAAGAGATCAACCAAAAACATATATGCATACAAGTGTCCCAGTGCATGGATTTGTGCACATTGAAAGGAAATTAATTAGAAGAAATATTTTAATATCGATATTCGCCCTTT
The DNA here is from genome assembly GCF_000327345.1 of Myotis davidii. NCBI lineage: Eukaryota > Metazoa > Chordata > Mammalia > Chiroptera > Vespertilionidae > Myotis > Myotis davidii. Next base: position 715,201 of record NW_006294243.1, read on the forward strand.
CTCTATAATAGAAATGTCAACCAAATTCAGGATTGACAATGAGAGATCGAAACACACGTGTGCGATTGGCGCCAGTGAGAGCTTTATATGCATCATGCATGCATGAGTCAACTTAGCCCTTTATATATATAAAATAAACTTGCTTAATTAGACCTGCTTTCAGATGTAGCTAAACTTTTTTCCAGGGGTATCCCACTTGGGGGAAGCTGAGTATTGGTTTGTTGGTGCTAGGTCTGTGGTGCTGTTTATTTTTAAACTAGAGGCTCGGTGCACAAAAATTTGTGCACTCGAGGGGGGAGGTCCTTCTGCCCGGCCTGTGCCTCTCACAGTCTGGGACCCCTCGGGGGATGACCACCTGCTGGCTTAGGCCCACTCCCTGGGGAATTGGGCCTAAGCTGCCAGTCAGACATCCCCCTGGCAGCCTGGGAGCCCTCGGGGGATGTCCACTTGCCAGCGGGGAGCAGGCCTAAGCTACAGTCAGACATCCTTAGCGTTGCTGAGGAGGTGGGAGAGGCTCCCACCACCACTGCTGTACTGGCAGCCGTCAACCTGGCTTGTGACTGAGCAGAGCTCCCCCCGTGAGAGCACACTGACCACGAGGGGGCAGCTCCTACATTGAGCGTCTGCCCCCTGGTAGTCAGTGTGTGTCATAGTGACCAGTCATTCCCAGTGGTTCTGCTGTTAGGGTCAATTTGCATATTATCCTTTTATTATATAGGATAGAGGCCTGGTGCATGGGTGGGGGCCAGCTGGTTTTCCCTGAAGGGTGTCCCGGATCAGGGTGGGGCTTCCGCTGGGGTGCCTGGCCAGCCTGGGTGAGGGGCTGATGGACTTTTGCAGGCTGGCCACAGCGCGAAGCCACCCAAGCTCCCAGTGGAGGCTGGCTGGAAGCAGGTATCTGGGATTTATTTATCTTCTATAATTGAAACTTTGTTCCCTTGAGTGTAGGCCACAGCCAGCCAGGGCAGGTGGGGGAGCTTGGCTTCCTCCATCACCGGGGCAACCAAGCCTCCTACTTGCTCCAGCTCTGCAGCTGCTGGCCGCCATCTTGGTTGGGTTAATTTGCATATAGTCACTCTGATTGGCTGGTGGGTGTGGCTTGGTGTGTAGCAGAGGTGCAGTCAATTTGCATGTTTCTCTTTTATTTGATTAGATGGGCAGTGTGTCATGGCAGCTCCTGCGTTGAGCATCTGCCTCCTGGTGGTCAGTGCACATCATAGCTACCAGTCGGATGGACACTTAGCCTTTTATACATATAGATATGCATAACCCATGGACACAGATAATAGGGTAGAGAAGGCCAGGGGTTGGGGATGGGGCAGGCTAAAGCAAGTCAATGGGGCAAAAAAGGAGATATATGTAATATTTTCAGCAATAAAGATTAGGAAAAAACTACATGAAAAGACAACTGCAAATGAATGCATTTCAGGAACACAAATGCAAGTATTCTTAATAAAGGTTCAGCAAACTGAAACAAAGTTAATATATATATACATACATAAACATATACATATATATACATGTATATGTATGTGTGTGTGTGTGTAAATATATATGATATATATATATATATATATATTTACACACACACACACCCCCCTCATTACCAATGGCATTTATCCCAGGAGCAAAAGCTTGATTCAACTTTGGAAAATCAAAGTAATTCACTAAATTAATACACTAAAGAGAAACTATGTGATAATCATCTCAATAGATGCAAAAAATAAAAATAAGAAACATTGACAAAATTTATTCCTGATAAAAAGTTTCAGCAAAATAGATAAAAAGGAACTTCACCTGAGAAAGGAAGTCTACAAAAATTCTAGTTGTAATATACTTTATGGTGAAAGACTGAATATTTCCTCCTAAGATCAGTAAATATGATGACTGCTATAATCACTTCTATTTAACATTAAGAGTTTTAGCCAGTGTAATAAGGTATATCTTAAAAAAAAAAAGGCATCAAGATTGGAAAGGAAGATAAAAAGTTTAATTTATCCATAGATGACATGATTGTGTAGAAATCTAATAGGTTATACATAAAGGTTACTACAATAAGGGAGTTTAGGAAGATTACAGGATTACAGATCAATATTGAAAATATTAATGTATTTCTTTCTACGTAACAGCAACAAAAAAACAGACATTTAATTTGTTTTTAAAATATCTAGCGTCAAAAATATGAAATAGTTAGGGATAAACCTGATAAGAGAAGTGTAGAGCCTAATTACAAGTACAAACACTGTTGAGAAAATTGAAAGATCTAAATAAATGAAGAGATACAACATGTTCATGGATTGTAAGACTCAATAGTATTAAGATGTCAAGTCTTCCCAAATTAGTTTACCTATTCAATGTAATCCCGATCAAAACAGAACTTTTATGTAGAAATTTATAATTTTATTTGAAAGTTCATTTGGAAATGCAAAGCACCTAAAATAGCCAAAACAATTTTGAAGACAGAAGTACAAAGTTGAAGAGTTAACACTATATATAACTTTAAAACTTACTATAAAGATACACTAATAAAAAGTGTAATATTGGCTTAAGAATAGTCACAGATTAATGGAATAGCATAGAGTCCAGAATTAGGCCCACATGTATTAGGACAATTGATTTTCTACAAAGATGATAAGGTATTTGAACAGGGAAAGACGTTATCAACAAATGATGTTGGAATAACTTAATTTCCATATGCAAGAGTGAATCTCTACCCTACCTCACAACATAGTGATTTAATTCAATGCAGTTCACAGTTCTAAATGTAAGAACTAAAACTTTAATACTTCCAGGGGAAAATATAAGAGAAAATATTAGTGACTTTGGGTTAGGCAAAGATTTCTTAGGACACTAATAGTACTAATAACAGAAAAACAATAAATTATACTTGATAAAAATAAAAACATCTGCTTTTCAAAAAATACTATTAAGAAAATGTAAGACCAGGCCAAGAACTGGGGAGAATATTTGCAAAGATATATTTAATAAAGTACTTGTGTCCAAAATATATAAACAATTTTTACAACTAAATAATTAGAAAACAACTTTAAAAAAAATGTGTAAAATATTTCAGTAGACGCTTTGGCAAAGATGATATGTAAAAGGCAAACAGGCACATGACAAGATGCTGAACATCATTAGCGATTAGGAAATCCAATTTAAAATGACAATCTGTTACACACCACTAGAATGGCTACAGGGGAAAAGACTGTTAACTTCAACTCTTGGCCAGGATGTGAAACAGCTTTACTTGCATATATAGCTGGTGGGAACAGAAAACATCACAGCCATTTCGTAGAACTGTTGAGCATTCTTATACAGTTAAATATACATTTAATCTATGACCCAGAAATCCCACTTCCAGGAATATACCCAAGAGAAATGAAAACATATGTTCACAAAAAGATTTCAATTGGATGTTTATAGCAACTTTATTCAAAATAGCCAAAATCTAGAAATAACCCAAATGTCCATTGGCCTGTGAACAGATAAACAAATTGTGAAACATCCACACAATAGAATAACATTCATCAATAAAAAGGAATTAATCCAGATATATGCAACAAAATTGATCAATCTCAAAAGTTATGAGTGAAAGAAGCCATAGAAATAAAGAATTCATATTCTATGATTCCATTTATATAAAGTTCTAGAAAATGTAAACTAATCTGCAGTGACAGATCAGTGTTTGCCTGACTGAGGAGGAGGAAGACAGGGAGGGATGGGTAGGAAGGATTACAAAGGGAATAAGGAAATTTAGGGATGAAGGATATGGCCATTACCTAGATTGTAGTTAATAGGTATGTCAAAATGTATCAAACTGTATTCTTTGAATATCTACAGTCTATTGCATGTCAATTATACTTCATGCTGTTTATTAAAATATTTTAAGCAACATATATTTAAAAAATAACAAAATAGTTAAAGATAGTCGATCTATTTTTAAAAATACACTCATTATCACAGACACAATGATACTTAAAATATCAAATAAGTTCAAATATCAAGTAAGACACCTATGAGTGTCTTGTAACCCTCTCTTGTTTTTGAAGACTACATTATCTTTGTTATTAGCTGAAAAGAATTTGGCTCTGTTATGAGCAATATTTTCTACCTAGGCATTCATAACTTTTACAAACTGAAGAATACTTTGATTTTATAATAACAGAATAAACAGAATCCTGATAAGTCAGCAGAATGACACAATAAACAAAGGCAAGCAGAAAGAGCAGAAAGGTGTTCAATGCCATTTTTAGTAAAGCAAATCTCTTAGCACCTACCATCTGTCTTTTTCCTAGTTAGCTAATTATTCCAATAAAATTTCCAAATTTGTTTGAAAAGTTAAACTGAAATTTAATGTTCTACTTACCAGCTGTTTTTCTTGTCTCTCTAAAGCTGCTCGATCTCTGCTTATAGCTCTCTGTGTACCTCGTAACTCTCGATTCTGTTCCTTTATTACATCTGAGAGAACCACACACAAAAGAAAAACTAAATGTATGGGTTGTAAAATTTTCTTTAATACCATTTTAAAAACTGGGCTCAGAGATCTCAGTGAAAAATACACATTGATTTATTTGATATTAAATTTTTTCTTTCAATTCAGTACACTAAAAACATCAAATATTCAAGCTTGAATTATATTGATTATATACAGAATTATAAAAATGAGTGCACTGTGCTCTAGTATGAGGTTTAGCCAAAAGTATACATAAATCACGGTAAAATATTCCTGTAGAGAACTTATTAGTATACAATGTTTTATACGGCACATGTATATGTCACACATACACACACATCCTTTTCATCTTTC
>NW_006294243.1:720033-729192 GCF_000327345.1 Myotis davidii
TTATATGAACTTCCAGAAAGAAATAAGGTTATGTTTACTAAAGGTTTTTTTCTGCACTAAATCACCATAACAGAGTGAAGCAGCAGATGATCCAATGAATCCCATCTCTGCCACTTGATCATTATTTGTTGGCAAAGTTAGTTAACACTCTAAATCTCAGGTTTCTGATAAAATAGGGATTGTTGTTAAGAGTAAATAACATACACAATGCCCTGAAATTTATCTTAATTCATCAGTCTTACCCTTTGAAGAATTAAAGTACTTATCTAGGCCCGATGGGTGATAATTAGGGTTATTACTAAACTAGAGGCCCGATGCACAACATTTGTGCACTGGTGTGTGTGTGTGGGGGGGGACGGGACTGGTGTCCCTCAGCCCAGCCTGTGCCCTCTCGTAGTCTAGCACTGCCATGGAGGCAGGAGAGGCTCCCGCCACCGCTGCTGTGCTTGCCAGCTGTAAGCTCTCTGGCAAGCCTGGCTTCTGGCTGAGTGGCACTCCCCCTGTGGAAGCACACTGACCACCAGGGGACAACTCCTGCATTGAGCATCAGACCCTTGGTGGTCAGTGTGTGTCGTATCTACCGGTCGTTCCGCTGTTTATTTGCATATTAGCCTTTTATTACATAGGACAGTGATTTTTTTAAAGGATCACAGATATGGATGGTAATTCTTACCAAAACTGATCTATCATTGTCAGGAATCTTATAACTATTTTACATATATTATACAACATAATATTCATAATAATGCTAGGGAGTTGATTTTCTATTATTTTGTATATAACAAAGTTGAGTATTAGGAAGTTTAAAAACTTGCCTAAGGTCACAAGGGATAAGCAGTAATGCCAGATTTGGACGTAAGTGTTCTGTCTCCAGAACGAGTGATCTTAATCACTTCACTAGAGAAAATTTTTACTGAAGAGATATATTTAAAAACAATAACAACAGAAATAATAGTTTTATCAGCAAATAGTGATGGGAAACTGGATGAAAAAGGAAGAAACTGGACTCCTGCAACACACCACATATAGATATTAACTAAAAAAAAAAGATTAATGACCCAAATTTAAGAGTTAAAATCATAGGACTCTTAGACGAATACACAGGAATAAATCTGCATGATCTGGTATTTGGCCATGGGTTCTTAAATACAACAGACACTAAGAGCATACGCAACAAAAGAAAAAATAGATAAATGGGACTTTGTGAAAATTAAAACTTGCATGTATCAGAGGACATTATCAAGTAAAAAGACAATCTACAGAATGGGATAAAATATATGCATATTATATATATGGTAAGAGTCTATTTCCCAGAATATATAAAGAACTCTTACAATTCATAAACAAAGACAAACAACACCCTTAAAATTGGGTGAAGGATTTAAATAGACATCTCTCTGAAAATATACAAAAAGCCAATAAACACATGAAAAAGATAGCCGATATCAATCATTAGCTATTAGGAAAATGAGATACCAGTTCACATCCACCATAATGGCTATAATCAAAAACAAAAAGGGAAAACGCCAAGTATTGGTGAAGATATAGAGATTGGTACCCTTGTACATTGCTTGTAGGAATGTAAATTATTTCAGCCCCTGTGGATAACAGTTCAGTGGTTCCTCAAAAAGTTAAAAAACATAAAATTATCATATGACCCAACAATTCCACTCCTAGGTATTTACCCAAAAGAATTCAAACAGGTACTTAAACTAATACTTCTACATAAATGTTCATAGAAGTACTGTTCACAATAGCCAAAAGGTGGAAACAACCTGAATATCCATGAACAGATGAATGAATAAACAAATTGTGATATATATGTATAATGGAATAGTATCTATACACTAGAGGCCCAGTGCACAAAATTCATGCATTGGTGGGGGGTGAGGGGGGGACTCAGTCCGGCCTGCGCCCTCTTGCAGTCTGGGGTCTCTCAGGGATATCCAGGAGCCCTCGCTCCTTACCGCCTGCCTGCTCGCTGCTCCTTACCACTCTGCTCTCTGTTCCTTAGTGCTGCCATGGACGTGGGAGAGGCCCCCACCACCACCACTGCATTCACCAGCCGTGAGCCGGCTTCTGGCTGAACAGCATTCCACCTGTGGGAGTGCACTGACCACCAGGGGGCAGCTCCTGCATTTGCATTCCACACCCTGTACAACAGAAACTTTGCAGAGTGCCCCCTCTCACTCCGGGACCCCCTGGGGGATGTCAAAGAGCCAATTTCGACCTGCCTGATCCCTGCAGGCCAGGCCAAGGGACCCCACCTGCTGGAGGGACCCCACTTACTTTGCAGAAGCCAGGGAAGGACCAAGGGAGGTTGGCTCCAGGGTGTGTCCGGCCTGTCTCTCCCAGTCCCGCCCCGCCAGTCACCTTCTAATTAATTTTCTTTCAATGTGTACGAATCTGTGCACCGCGTCACTAGTTTAGTTATAAAAAGACACAAAGTACTGATAGTTTTATAACATAGATAAACCTCAAAATGCTATGCTAAGTGAAAGAAGCCAGATATAAATGGTCACATTTTATGATTATACCCATTTGGAATACCCAGAATAGAGAAATTCATAAATACAGAAAAACAGATTGGTATTTGCCAGGGTTGGGGAGAGTGGGAATGATGAGTCCCTGCTTAATGGGTACAGGGCTTGATTCTAAAGTGATGAAAATGTTTTGGAACTACAGGTAATGGTCATACACCACTGTGAATGTATTAAATTCTACTGACCTTTTCACTTTAAAATGGTTAACGTTATGTGAATTTCACCTCAACTAACTGCAACAAAGCCAGCAACCACTATCCTTTGTAATGATGGAGCATCACAACTCATGTTCTACACCAGTGGTTCTCAACCTTCCTAATGCCGCGACCCTTTAATTCAGTTTCTCATGTTGTGGTGACCCCAACCATAAAATTATTTTCGTTGCTACTTCATAACTGTAATTTTGCTACTGTCATGAATTGTGATGTAAATATCTGATATGCAGGATGTATTTTCATTGTTACAAATTGAACATAATTAAAGCATAGTGATTAATCACAAAAACAATATGTAATTATATATGTGTTTTCCGATGGTCTGAGGCAAAGTTTCAAAACATATAATAGAGAAATGAAATACATAAATACATCACATATTTATATACTGTATATGAGGCCCCTAGAACCACAAGAAAGGCAAAAAATTCACTGTTAATAACTCATTTTCAAATTGCCCCCCTTAAAAATCAAATTGTCCCTCTGTGAGGCATGTGCCCACATTGGGAACCACTGGTCTAAGGTTACAATAGTACTAAGCAATAAAAGTATCCACCATATTAATAAGTTTAATAAGTTAAATTGTGGCCAGATCACTGACACAGGTGCAAAGAAACTGCTGAAGCCTGGATTGCTCAGATCTAGAATTCTAATAATACACACTTTTTCATTTCTAGGATGTGTATGTATTTATGTGTGTATATATATGTGTGTGTGTGTGTGTGTGTGTGTGTATGTATATATATATATATCTCCTGAGTTCCTGGAACAGAGCTCACATAATCCTTGGAAATTCCTGAGTGATAGAAATGTCTTTTGACTCAGGAAGGGGCGGGGGTGGGGGTGGGGGGGCTTAGACAAGGTCAGGATGGGGCTGGTTACCAAATCAAATACTTGATTAGAGGATGGGAACTTTCAGTCTCAGCCCTCAGGAGAGGGGAATGAGTGAAAACTGGGTTTTTAAAACTCTTGAACAAAGAGACTGGTAGAGCTTCTGGGTTGGTAAACAAACGGACAGGCTGGGAAGGTGGCATGCCCAGAGAGAGCATGGAAGCTCTTTCTCCCACCCCCTCAATACCTTCCTTCCATTTGACCAATTGTTCTTGAGTTTTATCCGTATAACAAACCAGTAATAGTAAGTAAAGCACTTTCCTGAGTTCTGAGAGTTTTTCTAATGATTCTCAAATGTGAGGAGAGAGTTGTGGTGACACCTGAATTTATAACAAGTTAGTCAGAAGTAATGGTAGCAACTTGTTCCTGGAATATTAAGTGAGGACAGTCCTGTGGGACTGAGCCCTTAACCTGTAGAGTCTGTGCTAACTCCAGATAGATAGTGTTACAATTTAACTGAATTGCTGGATACACCCAGTTAGTGTCAAAGAATCAGAGTAAAGGTTATAGATATCTTTGTTGAAAAACCAAGTATTATGAAGTGGGCAAAGTGGGGTGGAAATGGGGGATATCTGTAATAGTGTCAGTAACAAAAACGAAACAGTTTCATGACATGAAATTTTAACAAAACATAATACAATCAAATAGTTTTACTTCCCCTTTCTTAATTTTATGTAAATATGTGTACCATAACTGTCACTGTATATTAGAGAAGGAAAATAAAGAAAATTAACTACTGCAAATTCCACAGCCTATTGTTAATAGACTATTAATATTTAAACATTTCTAAGCTATAAACTGAAAGCATATAATGTTATACACTAAAACACAGTCATAATATTTTAAAACACATTATGGTAAGTAGAAAAAGGTAGTAAAATATTTTCATATGAAATGATAGGTATATCCTATAAAACGAACAAATTGCTCTTTAATTTTTAAAAAATAATCTCTATACTAAACCCACATTTAATTATTTTGTCTTCTAGATAATTCAGAAGGAATAATATGAGGAAAGGTTTTAAGGCACTTTCAATGTTTTTAAGGCCAAGTTTATTTTCCATTATATTTATTTATTTTTTAAATATATTTTATTGATTTTTTACAGAGAGGAAGGGAGAGAGATAGTTAGAAACATCGATGAGAGAGAAACATCAATCAGCTGCCTCCTGCACATCTCCCACTGGGAATGTGCGACCCTGTACACGCCCTTGACCGGAATCGAACCTGGGACCCTTCAGTCCGCAGGCCGACGCTCTATCCACTGAGCCAAACCGGTTTCGGCTATATTTATTTCTTAATAGGTCTGATTTCTTTCCCAAATTACAAGCTCTTTAAGAGGAGGGAATGCATGTATTTTATTTATTTATCCATTTGTATTTCCACCTTACTTCATGCCAACTATTATCCCATTATGTTAATTAACAGTGACATAAAGGACTATAAACATATATACTGAAATGTAAAATAATTAAACATATTCCTTTAAAATGTATAATAAAATATACTCGCTAGCAAGGAAGAAGGTTGATATTAATAGTAAAATCTGAACTATGACAGCTATTGTTCTACAACAGAAAAAATGGAGCATTTAAGTAATCAATGCTTTCCCCTCTTTTCACTGAGTCCCGACAATGACAGCAACATGTACAGGGTACTGCTGACATCTAGGAGCTTGGCTCCTGTCCATCCTGCTCCCCTGCTGACCCTTTGCTTCCCTCCCCAGGTAAAAGAGCATGCCCTGAATCCTTACACTCCAGCACTTCATCTGCACCTTGTGGGCTGTGGTGAAGCACTTCACAGTACGTGGTAATAGAAAACTTAAACTGCAAATGTCAAAAGGACACCTATGGTGTGTTCCCTCTGTCACCATTTGATGAGGTAAAAAGGGTCTGGGGCTGTCCCTATCACCACCCTCCCTGACCTATACCCAGCACAACACTTAGAGAAAACCACGCAGGCCGCTCTTGACAATAAAAGCCTGTCTCAAGCCTTTAAGACTCTTAGTACTGAACCAGATAACACATGCATGCACTAGAGTAATAAGGTCTCGGATTTTATTTAAATTTTGGACGTAGGAAGACATAGACAGATAAGGTCCTTCTGCTTTCTTTGACTCCAAGTCAGTAAGGTCTATCTGCTTACAGAAAAGGAAAAAAGAAAGCTGAAAATTCAAAACAAATCTAAAAGGGCCTCCCTAGTGAGGTCTGAGGCCAAGGGCCAACTTGAATTATGGCTGTCCTTAGACCATGCTCATTTACATACAATTTGCACATTTGAGGATTAAAGAAAAAAAGTAATTATCAACTGTAAATACGGACATTCATTAATCTGCGGAGAATATTGTTTTAAGTGCCTATCTTATGGGGGGGGGGCTGTCTCAAGCTTGCAGGGCAGTTCAGGATTACTGTCTCATGAGCATGAGGCACAACATGCAGATTGTACCACTCAGTGGGATGTCAGCTGGTCTACTAGACAGCATCTACTCTACCATATACTGGGTGTTGTCCTTTAAAGTCATGATAGACTTTTAAATCTAAGATATCATATTTTCTGCTTTTAAATGCATTCTTTAGGAAAAATCATTTTGATTTATGCAACTTTACTTCTATCAATTATCTTGAATCTAACCATCACATGCATTGAGATAGGAGCACAAAATGTCCCATATCCTGCTTTACCATTTCTGTTAATTGGCTTTTGGTACCCAGGTCTCAAGAGGGGAGGGAACTCCCCCTTTAGATTGATCTGCAAGCTCTGCATTAGCTGGTACCACTGGAAATAGTGGGTACAGTGGCACTCGTATAGTGGGATATGATCATGACAGTAAAAACAAGAGCCAAGAGTGTGAGTTCAGCAAAAGCAGGCATGGTGGAGCTCACCGATGAACAATAAGGTAGAAAGTAGTCCTGACTATGTGGGGATGTGCAATCTTCTTCTGTAGATGGGGGCAGGAGGAGTGCTGCAAAAATCCTACCAGCTCAAAGGGTAAGGGGTAAGAAAGGTCAGAACCTACAAAATGCTGGCTCTAGGAACCAAATTTATTCAAAGCCAGAAGGAAAATGACAATGAGAGAGTAGGTGAGGAGAAATTAGAATTTCATATGCAAAGTAAATTCGTTTTTCAGGCTTTGGAAATGGTATCTCAGAAATCAGGGAGAAATGCTATCAACTTAATGAACCAGTTTTGATCCATGGTAAAGAAAATAAAAAAAAGAAAAACAACTATGGAAAACAGAAAGGACAGTGGAAGATCATGCCAACAGCTTTACTCTACATATGGTCCAGGTAGCCAAGGATCCACTTAAGAACCAGACTGAAGTTCAAAAACTCAGCAGAACTTGCTTGGAAAGACAACACTAAAGAGAGGACAGGAGAATGTAGCCCTATGGTGGCATAGAAGGAAGTAAAAAGGAATGTGTTGTATTTTTCCCTTACCAGTAAACTCCCAAAAGTCACTCAAGCCCTGAGGAATTCATTGAAACGAATTTATTACTATTATTAAAATATCAGTTTTTGGAGAGCTAAAGGGAAGTATTTAGATGGGCCAACTATAGGTTACATTTGGTTCTTAAAGACACAGGCTCTGGCCCTGCCTTCAAGAACAGCTTCAGAAAATGGCCTAAGGCCAATTTTCAGCTTAAATAAATAGGGAAATGAGAGGGAAAGATCATCTGTCTCACAGACACCTGGACTTGAAGGTAGGTAAAAGTAGCATGAAAAGAAATACCAGTCTTTGGTATCATGATAGGGATGGAGAAATACACAGGGAAACATTTTCTAGAAATATCCATCCTAAAAGTATGGAGACCTTTGCTCAGAAAAAATGCTAGGAAGACTGTACTGTGCTCCTGAATCCCACAAGCAATAATAATAATAGTGATAATAATAATAATAATAATAATATTTTAGTATGCCAAGAAGTGGGAGCCAAGTAGGAAGTACAATCTGAGTTTTTAAATACTCAAAATAATAAGCACTAAGGGAACACCCATCATAGGTGAACGATTTAAAGGCCATGAAGCTATAGCAAAGAAAAACAGGTGACACAGTAAAGTGCAGGATAAATGGGATATGAATGACAATAAGGATTTGAAGAAATGCAGAGGAAGATCATATGTGTCAAATATTTAAGAAGCAAAAGGAGCAGACTTGGTAATTAACTGAAGGCAGAGGACAAAATCAAGAGCTCCCAAACACTGGAGGAGGAGAACCAGGAAAGAAAGTGGCTTAAAGGAGATGGTGATGATTTCTGTTGGGGATCTCTTTAATTTCACACACTTTGAGACATCTAGGTAGAAATACTCAGCAAACTACTGCATGTTTTGATCTCTTAGAAAAATATACCAAGAAAACCAAATTTGGGATACATCAAGATTTAGGTTAAAATTAAAATAATAAGTGTCTGAATAAGATCATGCAGATAGAGAATGTACAATTAGCATAATGGTAGCCCAAGGTGGAACCAATAGAACACTAACATTTAAGGAGTAAGTTAGAGGAAAGAAGGAAGGGAGAAGGGAGGGAGGGAAGGAGGGATGGGAGGAAGGGAGGAAAAAAAGAAAATAAAAACCTGAAAGGAGAAAGAAAAAGAGGAATATGAGGAAAATTATGTCATGGGAGCCAAGAGAGTTTTAAGGAAGAAATTTTTATCAGATTCAAATGTAAAACATAGGCCCAAGAGATGATCATTAACAAATAGCTATTGGATTTGGTGATCTATCAGTAATTGATGATCTTAACAAAATCTCATTTCATGAGATGTAAGGCAAACTGCTGTAAAATGGGGAGCATCTGAGAAATAAAGAGGTGGAGATAGGAGCCATCACTATTCCTGCAAGAGTTTAAGACAAAGAGCAAAAAGAGGTAGGACAATGCTGCCTAAGAAATACTGGGTCAAGAGAGAATCAGGAAAAGGAGAGTTGTTTCCAGTTCTATTGTCATTAGATACTAAAGTTCTAGCACTCACTCTGAGAGAACAGTCTGGCTCACAGACAAAAGGTAACATTACATGATAACTAACAAAAGTTGAGAATTCCAATTACTTAGCAAGAACAGCAAAATTAAACTGTGCCATAGGATTATCTATTAAAAAAAATAACATTGATAATATTCAAAAAGATTAGGCCCTGGCTCTGCCACTTAGTACTTGTGTAACTTTGGACAAATTACTTCAACCTTTGCCTCTCAATTTCCTCATCTTCAAAGTGGAGATAATAACAGTACTTACAGGTGTTGTGAGAATTATAATAAGATGCTGCATACAAAATGCTAACTTGGTGCTGGCTTATGTAGGACCTCTAATTTGTCAATATCTACCCTTATCTAATAATAGAGAAACATGGTAATTAACCATAACTTCGCTACCCTTCCCAATGGCTAATCAGCAAGATATGCAAATTAACTGCCAACCAAGAAGGCGATTGGCAGCCAGGCAGCTGAAGCAAACAGGAGGCTTGCTTGCTCCAGTGAAGGAGGAAGCCAAGGTTCCCCACCTGCCGCTGCTGGGCT
>NW_006294243.1:729340-733199 GCF_000327345.1 Myotis davidii
CGGCTGTAGCCATGGAGCTGGAGCCAAGCTTCCTGCCTGCCACGGGGCTCTGAGCTCCACTGAAGGCAACAAAGTTTCAATTATAGAAGGTAAATAAATCCCAGAATAAAAAAAAGAAAAAAGAAAAAAAGGAGAGGCTGGGAGCTTATGTCACGAGGGTGCTTTGCCAGCCTGTAAATGGCCCTCAGCCCCTCACCCAGGCTGGCCAAACCTCCATTGGGTGAGGGTCCCCACCGAGGTGGACATCCTCTGAGGGGTCCCACACTGCATGAGGGCATAGGCCGGGCTGAGGGACCCCCCTGAGTGCACAAATTTTTGTGCACCGGGACTCTAGTCTAAAATAATAAAAGTGTAATATGCTAATTAGACCAGAAAGCCGAATGATCTTCTGGATTACCTTCCAGGTGAAGCTGGGGCTGGGAGGGCTAAGGCAGCCACAGCGGCTGTAAAGGCCAAGGCAAGCCATTGTGGCTGTGAGGGCCGAGAAGCAAGCTGCCGCGACTGCGAGGACTAAGCCCCTTGCACAGATTTTGTGCATCCGGCCTTTAGTCCTATATTATAAAAGCATAATTTGCAAATTGGTAGAATGACCAGTCGACTGGTCGCTATGATGCGCACTGACCACCAGAGGGCAGACGCTCAACACAGGAACTGCCCCAGGTGGTCAGTTCGCTCCCACAGTGGGAGTGCTGCTCAGCTGACTGACGGGCGCCAGACACCAGGCTCAAGGCTGGTGATGGCTGCGGCGGCGGCACGAATCTCTCCCGCTTTTGCGGGGCACTCCTGAGCTGCAGTCACAGGTGCCGCAGGGCCGGGATGCTCGGGCTCCTCCCTGGCCGCCTGCTGCTTTGCACACTACTACATCCCCCAAGGGGTCCCGGATTGCGGGAGGGCACAGGCCAGGCTAAGGAACCTTCCTGGTGCACAAATCCATGCACTGGGCCTCTAGTTTAGCATAACAGACAAAAACTACATAGTGCATTAAGAACTCCACTTTTTAGCCAAAACCGGTTTGGCTCAGTGGATAGAGCGTCGGCCTGCGGACTGAAAGGTCCCAGGTTCGATTCCGGTCAAGGGCATGTACCTGGGTTGCGGGCACATCCCCAATGGGAGATGTGCAGGAGGCAGCTGATCGATGTCTCTCTCATCGATGTTTCTAACTCTCTATTTCTCTCCCTTCCTCTCTGTAAAAAATCAATAAAAATATATTTAAAAAAAAAAAAGAACTCCACTTTTTAAGAGGATATTAAGTTGTGCATTTATGACAAGTCCTCATGGCATTCTGATTTACAGGTTCATAATTAGCTCCAATAAATAGGTCACCATTCATCTACTTAAGGAAAAACAACACACTGTAAAAACTTTACCCTAATAAATTTGCATATATCTTATAAATCAGGAAAAGGAAAAACAAGGAATCAATTGTAATTTCAAATTCAAAAGAATCTTTCTCTTATATGGCACTGAGGTACAGGTCTCATTAATTTCTATAACAAAATATACAGTGCCGGGACTTGTTCATCTCTGTGTCAAGAATGAATTAAACATAACTCTGAATAGTAATAAGTGCTGTATGTTGTCTCCCTTTTTAATTTACATGTGCAGTAATCTTTAATGATATAGCATGCAACTCTTCCAGCCAATCCAAGGACACAAAAAGATTCAATTATTTTCCAGATCTATAAGCAGTTACATACTTCCTTATATATCAGAATTTCATTACTGCTGAAACAGATAAAAAGACAGCAAATAGTAAAAGATCTTATGATCAGCAGTCAACAAGTCCAAAAATATGGGAGAAATGCATAAAAATACATTTCATAATATATAGCCTCATTATTGCTAAGAATACCATCACCTTTTAAACAAAAAACCAACTATTTAATAAAACAAGGAAAAAATCCTCAGTAAAGCTCTGCATCAAAATTATAAAAGTATAGTTCTAGAATTAAGATGTCATCAAGAGATTTGAATTGACATGATAATTTAAAAAAACACATCAAGTATGTAGTTTGGCAGTTATAGTAGATGCAGATGATGGGCAAATTTACATTCAGAAATTTCATATACAGATCTTTAAGTCAGTACCATAGTTTCTAGCAAAAATCTTTAAGACTTTCTCCCCCACCCCCAAATAAGTCTAATTAGCAAAAAACATTATTTCTTGGATGAATTAACCCAACTGCAAGTGAGTATACACTTAAACACCCTCAGTGCACACCCTCATTCTCTTTATTTTTATTCAGCTCTACACTTCAAGCACAATAGTCATCAGATTGCTAAAAGCACCAGGAAGCACAGCCAGGAGAATACAGAACTGACATTTGACAGATATTAAGCAATTAAAGCTAACAAGTTTGGCTTTTAATGTTAAATTTAAAAAAAAAAATTAACACCGCAGTAAGAAGGATGCAACCCCTTTCCTCTGCTTAGTAAAATTCTCACTATAGAAAACTGAAACAAAGACATAAGCCTTTTTTCCTACCCTGGAGACTACACAATACCTGGACATCACAATAGTAGTACTGGAACACTGAAAAATAAAGTGCCACGTTAAAGATTACATAAATAACATTCTCAGGAGTAGCACCCATAAAACCCACTTCACATCATTGTACTGCATCCTAAGGCAACTTGGTAGCTATTCTGGTATTGTAAATGGTTAATAAAAAGTCTCAGTTAATTAAAAAAACTAGAAATTAATATATATATAATTAGGGGTAAGATGACATTACATGTTGAAGGGAAGGGTAGAGTGGCAGAGTAAAAATGTCTTTGTTATCCTCCCCAAAATAATTTTGCTTGGATTGGCATAGTCCATTCCAAGAATGAAGGAGTTACCCAGGTCTGGGCTGAGCATCCTGTTTGTACCAATCACTGTCTAGCTGCTGCTGCTCCTTTTGTGGCAGAGTTAGACCCTTACAAAGAAGTGATTCTTTGGTTGAACCAGCGGCAACCTAGACTCAATATGCAATGAGAAAGACATGAATGAATTTGATTCCTGGTGGCCGTCAATGAAAGTATCAAGACTATCCATAATCAGTGTGATATGAACATACATGACAAACACTGCTTATACACACCAATTTGCACATTCCTGTGCATCCACTTTTCTTCCTCTTCGGATAACACTGAGCTAAACGTTTGAAACAATGAAAGTACCTTAAAATGTAAACTTCTATCTAGATAACACACACCACATCTCTTACTTTAGGAAGCAGAAGATAAACACAAGGGAGAAAAATCCATTATGAAACTAAATCCAGGCACTTCCCTTGGGTTCCTTTTCTTTTTTCTGTTGCTGTCAGTCAAGAACTGTTTCACATCTGTACGGATGGGGTGTTCTTAGGACAAGACCAACCCAGACCCAAGTTCATCTTGATAACTGGAGCCCGTTTACGCCCTCCGCCCGCCCCCCGCCGGATGGGGTGTTCTCAGGACAAGACCAACCCAGACCCAAGCTCATCTTGATAACTGGAGCCCGTTTACCCGCCCCCCCACACACACACACACCCCTTCCCCTTCCGCAGGTACAAGTTTCTGGTCTGCATGCCTAGAAGTAGTACAAATCCAAACTGGAGAAGGAGCCAGACGGACGAAACTAACGAGAAATTCATTAAATCACCAAGTCTAATGACACTCAGGGGCCAGCAGCATTCTGCCTCCTCCAAACGCTCAGGATTCGGCTAAAGGAAAAAACAGGGCAGGGGTCGGTGTCACCAGGAGGAGGGAGCCAGGCTGCCCAGGGGTGAGGCTGGGTGCGCATCCGAGGAGAGGAGGAGGAAGCAGAAAAATGACGCACCAGGGCGGTCACCTGTGGGGCCACGGAGCCAGCCCCGCCCCCAGGGGCTGCCGCGGG
>NW_006294243.1:733812-736498 GCF_000327345.1 Myotis davidii
AACTGGGGAGCAACTTTCTCAATGCAACACTTCCATGTTCTCAACTGGAAACATAAACCACAAAACACGTCAACCCTATTTTAAAAAATATATCGATTGCTCAAGAAAAATTCATGGCTATAATGTGAACCTATTAGAATGCCATATAACGGTACATTGTTTATGCCGTGGGAAAAAAAACAACGCCCCCCCCCCATCATGTTAAAGTAATTTAAAGAATCCTTGTGTATATAAGCGTAAATATGGGAAATACAATCTTTGGATCAGGTCTTTCAGGTCATTGTTTTACTTCATTGTGTGTGTGTGTGTGTGTGTGTGTGTGTGTGTTGATGTGTACACATATTTCAGTTTAATGTATTATTTCACTATTTAGAATCTTACTTGCTTTGAACTTTCCCCTCCCAGTGTATTTATTAGTGCTTTGAGCAGCACTGCCTTCCACAGGATAAAAATAATAGTTGCCTATATTTTTTCATAGATGTGTTTTCTGTTAGGAAAGACACTCCAATAATCGTGTCAATATTATCAGTCACCTCTAGCTATATGAATCGTGTCTCAAGCAGTTTTAAGTATTTGTGGTATTCAGACTTCCCTTCCCAATCTCCCCTACCCGTGTCCCTGCTCCCCCCAACCCCCGCCCCTACTTAGGTATGAAAGCCTTCAGGGTCACTGACAACCCTGCGGTTCCTACTAAAATTTGCCTAAGGTTTGCTCATAAAAACTTGCTCAGAATGACAATAATAGGCAAGGTGAACCTGCATTACTCCTCAGGTCATTCCAGATACTATGGGAAGGTGAAGAAGTGAGGAAACAGGGAAAACGCTGAGGGGACTTCGTCTGGGCACCCAAGACCTGGTCTTTCCTGGAGTCAAATCTGGCAGAAAGGCGGTTTCCCTGGCTGCCTGCTGTAATGGATGGCACTGCGCTGTGCCTGGATGCGTGAGCAGCGATGAGCTGTTTGTGTGGTAATCAGACTCCTCCCTGCTGCAGTCACCCTTGTGTTATTGCCCCTACAGATTCCCCCCCCACTGACCCAATTGTAACAGTTGGGAAAATGCCAACATACTTAACAGCAACCATATGGAAGACCCTCCAAAAGGGCACAGCAGGAGCTAAAGTCAGGGCTTGTTCATTACAATAAAGATAAAATAGAAATATGTGGTGTGTAAACCCAGCACTCTAGGAGCTTGGTTCTCCCATAGTTGGAAATAGGCTGACATTTAAGCTGAAATGCACGAGACTGTCGGCCAAACTCCAGTGCTGCATCTCTGATATGTACATCACTTCTTATGTGAAAGGCATGTACGTTTAAATATAACTGAGATTTAAGACACCAAAGAAGCCATAAACTACAAACAATATATTTTTCATTTGTTTAAAACCGCCATCTGCCCATACAAATTCACTGAATCAACAAGATACATATAAGCATAGTGGAAAGAGAAAACATTGTAATGTCACTCTTTTTAAATCTCATTAAGAAATAATTAACTAATATACTATGATCACATCATTATGACCCGATGCTCTTCTTCCAAATGGCTCAGACAGTGGAAAATATTTATTGCATACCTAATGACACATACCATGCTATTCTGGGGACATAGCAGTGAAACACACCCACAGTTTCTCCCCCTTTTTTCTCCTACCCACCTTCCTAACAGGCTTTTCATCTTTTCTCATTCACTTGTTACAATTCTTACACCAATTCCAAGGTGTTGTGTGTTTTTTTTATCTCCCCACACCAAATATTCTCAGGCACTAGTGGGGTGTTGTAGAATTCAAATCAATTCTGACACTATCTACCTGGAGATGGTTTCAGATTCCACAGGTTAAAGGTAAAGTCCCAAAAGACCCCCGACTTCAGATGCCAATAGCAAGTCCAGGTTGTCACCTGACAGATCGGCTCTAAATCCGAGGTTCCCATCACCCCATCCTTGGTTTTCATTAATTTGTTAGGTCAGTTCACAGAACTCAGGAACCCACTTTGTTCACTAGATTACTGGCTTATTACGAAAGATATTAAAGGGTAAAATTCAACAGCCAGAAAAAGAGATACATAGGGCAAGGGCCTGAATGCAGAGCTGCTGTTTCCCTTGGAATTTGCAGCCCAGGATGGTGGCGCATGAAGCCTTCTGGTTCTCCTACCTGGAAGCTCCGCGAACCCTGTTTTTTGGGTTTTCATTACATTGCACGAGTGATTAAATCATTAGCCAGTGGGGTCTTAACTGAATTGCAGTTGCTCTCTCTTCTCCAGCAGTTGGGGAGATGGGACTGAGAATCCTAACCCTCTCATCATGTGGTTGGTTCCCCAGGTGACCAGCCCCCATCCTTAGGTACTTTACAAAGTCCCCTGAGGTATGGTTGAAAGGGGTTTGTTATGAATTCAAGGCACCCTTATAGCTCCCATAGCTTAAGAAATTCCAAGAATTTTAGGAGCTCTGCTAGAAATGGGAACAAAGACCAAATGTATATTTCTTATTGTAAATCACAATATTACACTTGTCCATCACAGAGGAGCAGGCTTTGGCTTAGTGTAAGTAAAAAAAGTTTTAGTTATAAAAGCACTAAGTCACAGGGATGTAATGTACAACATGGGGACTATAGTCAATAATACTGTATTAACCCTGTATAGTGACAGATGATAATTAGACTTACTGTGGTGACCCTTTCACAATGTATATAC
>NW_006294243.1:736706-742978 GCF_000327345.1 Myotis davidii
TAGCTCCCATAGCTTAAGCGTTTCCAAATGCCGTCATCGTGCTTCTCCCACAAACGTTTTTTTCCAAATGTATATTTCTTATTGTAAATCACAATATTACACTTGTCCATCACAGAGGAGCAGGCTTTGGCTTAGTGTAAGTAAAAAAAGTTTTAGTTATAAAATCACTAAGTCACAGGGATGTAATGTACAACATGGGGACTATAGTCAATAATACTGTATTAACCCTGTATAGTGACAGATGATAATTAGACTTATTGTGGTGACCCTTTCACAATGTATATAAATATGGAATCACTTTGTTGTATGCCTGAAACTCATATAATATTGTATGTCAATTAAAATAATATTATTAATATAATAATACTTTTGAAAAGAAAGAAAAAGCGCTCTTAAAACCAGACCTATTCTTAAATGGGATGTGTGCTGCGTGAGATAGTGAGCTCCTTGTCAAGAAAGAGTTCAAGTAGGAGCAGGTTGTTGTAGACTGGATTCCTTTGATCTCATTCATTTGTGGGATGTAATGAACAACATAAACTGATGAACAAAAATAGATCCAGAGACGTGGAAGCATCAAACAGTCGGTACAACCTCAGAGGGAAGGCAGGGGGGAGGTAAGAGATCAACCAAAGGACATGTATGCATGCATATAAGCATAACCAATGGACACACAGTAGGAGGGTGAGGGCATTTGCTGGGGGGAGGGAGTGGGCCGGGAGAGGTAAATGGGGGAAAAATGAGACATATGTAATACCTTGAACAATAAAGATTTTTTTAAAAAAAGAGTCAACAGCTTGATTGGAAGGTTTCTAAGGTTCCTTTAAAGTCTGGAATTTTATCATGATTATATATAGCTCAGGCCAGATACCTTGGTGTTAGTCTTTCACACCCTACAGATAATACTATCAAAGCATGTTGGCTTCATCTTTAAAGATATGATAAAGCCAAAAAGATATAGCGTTTCACCATTTTGAATTGTCCTGATTTAGTAACCATCTCTCATCTGGATCATTCTTTCTCGCCTCTCATGCTTCCATTCTTTCCCCACTCCACTCTGGCGAGGAGAGCAATCCTGTTAAATGTGAACCAGATCATGTTATTCTGTTTCTCAAAAATAAAAAATAAAACATATTGTCTATACTTATGTCTGGACCACACACACCTGTGTGCACACTCACACACACACACACACACACACATCTGTTCTCCAGATTAAACTTCTGTTGTTCATATATTAAATGTCCAAATTTTTACCATCCGGGTTGCTCACCTAATTATGTCCCTTCATTATGTGTCTCAGGTGGAACATAACTGTTTAGATTTTATCACAGAAGTATGCCTTCTATTACCTTCCTTGTTCTGTACACTATTTCTGACAGCACTCTCTTTGATTGTATTAGCATATTTGACTATCATATTCTTTGAATCATCTAAATGTTTAGTCAAGTAAAATTTTTACACTTTTTAAAAATATATAAATCCCTACTCAGTCTTCCCCTTTCTGTAGTTGATTGATAGACAATTTTAACTCAAACACAGAACTTGTCATGCATCACTAGAGACATCCATTCGTTTTTGTATTGATTAATTTATAAGCACTTTGTTTTTTTGGTTAATCCTCATCAAAGGATATTGTTTCCATTGATTTTTAGAGAGACTGGAAGAGTGGGAAAAGGGTGGGAGAGAGGGAGAGAGAGAGAGAGAAACGTCAATGTGAAAGAGACACATTGATTAATTGCCTCCTGCATGTGCCCCAACCTGGATGGGAACAAACCTGCAACTCAGATACATGCATACATGCCCTTGACAAGAATTGAACTCTTGACCCTTGCTTGTGCAGGCCAGGGCTCTAACCATTGAGCAACACCGACTAGGGCAAGTTATAAGCACACTTGAGACATTGTAGCTATCTATGGATTCATTCATACTGAATCATCAAGGACAGCAAAATGTGTGCACTGTCTAAGGTGCTACTTCCAACATTCACTCACAGTGGAATACAAGGTTGACTTCAGGAAACCGTAGGCTAGAGAAAGATCTCCTGCTGTGCCTTTTTCCCTGGCTCCCAACCCTTCTGAGTGCCCTACATCTACACTTCTTCATACTTCCAACTTCTCCAAATCCAGAGCAGAGAGGCAGCACTTACTCTACCTGACTCAAGTACACCACTCAAATGAGATGATCTCAAACTCCTGGACAATTTTTATACATTTCAAGCTAAATCATGTATGCAACATTTCCCCATGTTTCAGCATGCTCAGCATATTTTAGTGTTAAAATTTAGATGTTTTACTACAGTTTCTGCATTCATGCTTTAATAGCTCCAGAAATTCACCTCATGTCTCTCTTTGTCAAATCTTGCTTTTAAAGATATAGCCATAAAGCATGAATCAGACTAGTCAGACATTTAGTCAATGAAAAAACTAAATGAGTACCCTAAATGTGTGTGGCTGCACATCATTGGTTTTATAGTCTAAAAGAGTTCATGTGTTATTTGGAATATGTAACAATATGATCCTTTTTGAAAAATAAACTAAACTTTGCCCTGAATTCCTCACAGTGTTAATAGTAGTTGCACATGAGTAAATCAAGACAGAGCTTGTGCCCTCTGGCGCAACAGAACATATGTATATATTCACTTTTCATTCCAATAAGGGCTCTAGAGTGCAGAACTACTAGCATACAAAATAAAAATAAACCTCAATACATGGGTAATGGATTTGGTTCTTCAATAAAAGCAACCTTAATAGCTATCTTATTTCTATTTCAAATGAATAAGAATAAAGATATGCCCTGCATGTTAGATTTTGGTAAATTACTAAGTATGAATAATTTACTAAAACAATGGCATTGCATTTTCTATAGAAAAAAAGTGGCCCTTTTATAATGATATCTATTTCAAGCTACATTTAATTGGTCTTTTCCCCATTGCTTTATTAAGTCATGTAACAAATACTTACAGAGCACTTCCTATATGAAATATGTGATTCTAATTAGTAATTTTGTGGGAGCAAAAATAAGCTAAAGAAGTTAAAGTCAGGTAAAGTCATTAGAGGTATATAAAAATTAAGTAACAAGGCACACTATATGGCTGTAAAACTTGGGATCACTAATAAAATTGCGTAAGTCATTGACTTTATGACTATAAACTCGATGCTTTTAGATAGTTGGACTGACTCCAATATATAGCATTTAGAAAAAAATTCTCATTTTAAAAATGTCTCCTCTTCAACTTGTTTCTCTTATGTGCAAGGAAGTGATTCAGAAGCTTAAGATGCCTAAGAATGGATTAAAAATATAAACAATCTTGGAAATAATTTTATATATTTTTGATGCAAAAATATACAAATCTCCAAAATGCATAAATCTGAACTGATTGATAAACTTAATAGTAATGATAAATAATATCTAAATGTATATATTATTCAGACTCTGGGAGAATATTGTATTATTTTCACAATTTAATATTAGAATTGCTTACCTTCAATCTTTTGATTTCTCCTTGATTTGTGGGAATTATAATTTAGGCTACAAACCATCATTTCAAAACAGAATAAAAAGATTAAAATTTTACTATTACCTTCATATTATAAATAAAGACCTGTGCATTCAGTTTTCTGAAATTTTGTTGATACTGTGTATTTAGGCCAGTTTTGGGGGGTAACATTTACAAAGTTTTTATGACAATACCATCAATAATCACATTTAGTGATTGCCTATTCTATACATGGTATAAAGAGATATAAAGGTGAATTAAGGTAGGATCTGTGCCTATTAAGAATACTCTATTTTGGATGATGATGACTAGCTCACAAGCAAAGTAACTTCTATTACAGGCTTAAATTTGTCATGCACAATAGCAGGTTGATTTGTTATGTCAGAAGAGACTTTATAGGTTAAAACAGTTTTTCTGACAACAGCTGCTGCCATTGGAGATGTGGAAGGTAAAATTTTGAGGTTCGCTGGCATAGGATATTGAATTGTAAGGGAGCCTGTTCAGAAGTTGTTTTCTCCTGATCTCTTTCTTGGAAGTCTGCCCTTGCTTTTACTACCAGAAGGATGCTGTGTGAGTGTCCTAATGCTGCCATAACCAGGGATCATAAACTTGGTGACTTAAAACAGCTCAAATGTATTATTAAAAGCTATGGAGGCCAGAAATCCAAAATGGGTCTCACTGGATTAAAATTTAACTATCATCAGGGCTGTGTTCCTCCTGGAAGCTCAGAGGGCAAATCTGCTTTCTGCCTTTCCAAGTGTTAGAGGCTGCCTGGGGTCTTTGGCTCCTTGCTCTTCCTCCATCTTCAAAGCCAGCAATGTGGCATCCTCAAATCTGTCTTTGACTCCCACGCTTCTGCCCTTCCTCCACATTTAAAGTCACTGCTGCATTGGGCCCACCTCATCTTAAAGTCAGCTGATGAGCAGCCTTTATTTCATCTGCAATCTTAACTCCCCTTTGCCCTGTTCCACAGGTCCCAGGCACTAGAATGTGGACATCTTTGGGAGAGAGCATTCTGCTTACCTCAGGGGAGACTTTTAAACCAAAGTAACATTGGTTCTACAAAACATTGGCTTATTCCAGTGTGGATTGTTTTCCCAATGGCACCTAACACCTCCCATATGTTACAAAAAGCACTGTTGATCTTACTCATATGAATATGCTATTCTTTGCTACTGTTGGGCATCATGGTTACCTGTGTTCAAAATGCTAACCTATCCAGCCTTCATTTGGCAAGAGTCTTCTTGATGTTTTTTCAGCAGCACTAACAGATTTCTAGAAAAGAAAGTAAAATATATATGGACAAATCCTGACATGAAACATTTCATTGAAATAGATTTGGTTTAATACTTTGTTTCAAATTCTGTCCTGTCAACATAGTGCATTAGTATTTAATAAAAAAATTAATTGATATTTAATTTTTGACTCAAGCTTCATTCAAAGAATTGACCATCAACATATTTAAATTGTTACATAACTGGCTGTTTTTTTTTCTTTTATCCACTACATATATTTGGCACATAAGGGCCCAATAAATATTTGTTATATTAAGTCAACAATATTCAATTAACATTTACCTTAGAATTTAAATACATTTCAAACATACATATTTGAAAACTATCACTCAATTTTATTATAAGGACAAACTATTTAGAACTAGACTACAATGCTTGATAATTTTATTGTCATTCATCTCTCCATTTGTTCATTCATTTATGTTACAATCTAGAGGTGAAAGAGATCTGAGAGGTTATCTATTATAAACTCTTCATTTTACAAATAGACATATCAGAACCCATGACAAAGTGTTACTGAACCTCACTGTTGGTCCCTGGATGGTCTACAATGAGGAACCTAGATGACCCAACTCTCAAACCAATACTTGACCTGCCCTATAGATCTGCCTTAATAAAAACAAACAAAAATGCACACAAAACACAGAATAAAGTAGTGGAGAGTAGATCTGAAAGGTACTCTTTGAGAAATCTGCAGTCATGGCTGATACATTTAAACATTTTGACTTATGATGAAATGACAAGATATTCCCACCACCTTCATTGGCCAGGTTATAATTATGTTTATAGTTTATAGAGGCTGGTTGTAAAATATGAGAAGGAAAAATCTTTGGATAAGCTTCTCATTCTCTTAGGTACATTTGAGCTAGGAAATGTTTCCTTTCAGCAAATTATTTCTGCAATTTAATGTGGAGATTCAGTTGAGAACTCATTAATATTTTTATAAAGATATTCTGATTTTAATAAAGAAAAATATATTATTTTAGATTAGAAGCATGAATGGGCAGATATGGAATCAGTCCCTGAAAGGAATGATGCAAAAATGGGATTGAGATTTTTTAAAACTTTTTATTATTTTTTAATTGTTTTAGGGAGAGAAAAAAGAAAGGGAGAGAAAGAGAGAGAGGGTAAGAGACTGAAAGAGAGAGAGAGAGAAACATCAGTGTTAGAGAAAAACATCCTCACAGGCACCTTGACAAGTAATTGAATGCTCCAACCTACTGAGCCACACTGGCCCTATCTATAGTCTGCTAAGGAAATTAGGAAGCTGTGATATTTACAAAGCTGTGACAGCAGTTCCCAGAACAAGTCAGGATGCACACAAGTATCTAAATCATCACTCAATTTCTAAGCCATCAGAAACAGTTCTTTAAAAAAAAAATCCAATTGCTTTTAGAGAGGAAGGGAGAGGGAGAAAGAGGTAGAAACAGTAATAATGAGAGAGAATCACTGATCAGCTGCCTCCTGCATGCCCCCCACTG
>NW_006294243.1:743802-745563 GCF_000327345.1 Myotis davidii
AGCAAGGATTCTGTTTAAAAAGAAAAATAGAGGTAATAAAGTTGACCCACTTGGTATCAGAGAAGGCAATTACCTGAGAAGGTAGCATGGTTCGATGGTCTCGGCAACGTCTGAGAAAGTCCAAGGCCACCGCCTTCTCCCTGTTCTTGCGATGTCTTGCTGTGTGACCCAGTGCAAGTCACTTGACCTGCGTTTCTGCATCTGAAAACACAGGAGCCCAGGAGCTGTGCTTGATTACCTGGCGGATAGCAAGCTATGGGAATTAAATGAAGAATGGAATTTCATTTTTGGCTTCCTCACTGCTGCCTGATGACAGATGGGAATCATACGAATTGGGTGAGCCCCTGTGCCTCATTGGCTTACAGAGAAAAGGTCTGAATAACATGGATGGTAAACTAAACTTTGAAAACGCTTTCAGAAATTTTAACTTGAATAGTAAAGTTAAAACTAATTTTAACTTTAATAGATTATGTAGATATTAAGTATAACAAACATTTATTTTGACTTCTGCATTATAGAAAATCAATTGTGATTTTCCTCCACGTTCAATTAATCTAGTAACTTCAAAATTACCCCCGAAGAAAAGGAATAGGAAAAATACAGACTAGGTAAGGGGGCTATCTTTCCTCCCTTACCTAGACTTAGAAGGAGAAAAACCATTTTTTTTAAAATATTGATGGATAGCTGCTTTATATATAATATAAAAAGTTTATCAGTTCAAATTATTTTTCTCTCTCTGTCCTTCCTTTCTTTACCAGTAGTAAAATAAGGTTAGTGTGACTTTTTATATTTCTTGACATAAATGTGATTTGTCCTAAGCTGGCAGGTTTCCAAACCTGGTGCATGCTTAGCTTCATGCTATTTTCAACCACACTTTTTTTTTTTCACCAAAGAGCACTACTTGCTTTAATAATCATGCCCTAAGTAAGAAATCAAATGAGGAAGAAATTAAAGTTATGCATAACACAGAATGTAATGCTTTCCAAAATCAGCTAAACTTTATGTTTCTGATGCAATCTTCAAAGAAGGCAAATAACAAATTTTAAAAATATATAAGGTGATATGAGACTGAATTGACATTATGTTTATGACCAAACTTAGAAAACTGAAACTTCTATACCAGGTAAGATCTCTGATTACTACTACTAACATTATCTCTATTTTAACATACTACATTTTTGCATTAAAGTGAAAGAGCCAAACACATTCTGAAAAAGCTGGCATCTTGATTAGAGATTGCGATTATATGCAGCCTTTTGTTCAGAAACATTAAAGAGAGGGCAGGCATATCACAGGAAATACTGCTGTACACGAGGTTTGGGGAATCATAAATTCTGGTTCCGACTCAGCTATTCAGCTTTCAGATGGCATTATACCTTAGTCCCACCATCTGTACAGTATGAATAATCTTATTTCACTAACTCACAGGTGTGTTGTAAAGAAAAGACAAAAAAAGTAATTCTGAACATACAACCATGCTCAGAGTCCAGACTGTAAGGAAAACAAATAGTTAAGAGATACAAAGCAAATGGGTTGAACTTTCCAATAACACTCTATCACACTTACCCTGATTTAAAAAAAACACACACACACACACACAACAACACCCATTTTCTAACAATGTTTACCTACCAAAATTTTCATATAACTTAATTTTATTCACCAAATATGTGTGATTTGGACTTAGAATTTTGCTTCAAAGTCTATGAGGGATAACAAAGGAGAAAGCACACCTTGATGCTAGATGTTTTTGTATTTCTT
>NW_006294243.1:747030-749477 GCF_000327345.1 Myotis davidii
TCCCAGTGGAGATGTAGAGATGAAAGACAGTGGCCCATTATTTATCAAACTGATTTGAAGACTACCTACATCACCTGGAGTACTTATCTCTGTCACAGATTTGTCAGGCATAGAGCAAAAGAGAGTTTATCTTTGGAAAGGGAAAGGGATGTCTTCGCCTCTGAGTTTAAACAAAGGGGAAGGAGCTGGATGAGCTTTGTGGAAAAGTGGACAAGTGCTCATATAAACAGCTTACTTATCACACCTCTCATTTCCCTAAGTAAGGGAAAGTGGGGTTATGTACTGAGCAAGAAGTAAATATGGAAAAGTGGACAAGTGCTCACATAAACAGCTTATTATCACACCTCTCATTTCCCTAAGTAATGTAGAAAGTGGGGTTATGTACTGAGCAAGAAGTAAATGATTGGAATTGTGAGTGGAGAAAACATAAAGATGTTTTGGAATGGTAACTGCTGAATTCCCTCGGAATCAACCACGCTTTGTTGTTTATAAGGCACTCCCGACCCTTCAACATTATAACAGCTAATGGCAACTTAAAATCAATGGTGGCTCAATCTTGATGTAACTTCTATTTTCACTACATATGGGAACTTGCTTATGGCAATTCATATTTTCACTTAAATTGAGTTATGTGCATTGTTGTAAATGTCATAAAAAGATTTCTCTATGATTCAACATTGAAACAATAAGTTATTCTGTACTCTGAGAAACATGGAAATAAGAGCAGTGGAGCATGAATTTGATATTGATGAACCCAGTATTCATCAGAGGGGGATGAACACTATTCTTCAATTTTTTTGCAGAAAAACAACCAAAAGCTTTCATGAGATTCAATAATATAAGCTATGCAAATATTTATAACTGAGATGTTTGTAGCATAGGATTATCTTTAAGGTGTTTGACATCCTTTGGTCAGAAAATTTCAGTTAATTGAACGGAGATCCTTCACTTCCAGCAACAAGTGATTCAGTTGAATACAACTGAATAAATACAGGTGGAGTCAGATAAGCTGAGGAATCCTGGAGCTCTTTGAATGCCCCCCAATTATATTGTCAATACAAAAGCACCAAAAAGATGAAGATCACGAACATGGATGAAAAAGGCAATGTATCACCATGAAGCTGCACATGACTACCAATGGCCAAATGTTTCCTTCATGTTGAATTCTAACCTCAAAAATATATATTTCTAAAGAATATCTCCTCAGAATGTTATTCTGTGTGCATACACGCACACATACAGACTGTATACCCACACAGATGGTGAAGAATGGCTGAACCGATTAACTGCATAAATGTGTTCTAAAGGAGGCACTTAGAAATTTTTTTCACGAGTGTCAATATTTTACTTCTTGATTCTAGTTAGTGGAAATGCACTTGACTAGTTTAAAAATAAGCTTACCCCAAACTATAATGACTTAGTTGTCTATCCTACCATTTGAAGGGATAGCTACAACCTCATAATTTTCAAGCAACCAACAATTTAAGCACCATTTTAAAGAAGGGCCTGAGCCCATATTGAAAGAAATCTCTCTATTGATACCTGCTAGAAAATTTGATAAAGTGTTAGAGATCAAAAACTGCCAAATCAAAGTCAAAAGTCTACATAAAAATTTTGAAGAAAATAGTGAAGATGTAAGAAATAACTATGCATCAACAACATACTTAGCACAGAGGATGATACTTGATATGAAAACATGGTTATTGATAAATAAAAAGTTTCAAAATAGTGGGCCCAAAGTGAATATATTTTAGGAATTCTATGGCTAATTAAAATTGAGATAGAAAAGTGATAGAGTTTGCTAATATATGTATATGTATGCATAAAATCATATGTAATAATTTTTGCATGTCTAAATAAGCCTAAAAGAGCTTTTTAAATATGAAAAACTTAAAAATGTAAGTTTTAGAAAAGCATTATATCATAGGTTAATTGGCAGAATTTTTTTCTTCTCATTCACATGTAACATAATGATGCTTCTGGGAATTGATGGCATCTTAGATTAAATAAAGTACTGCAACAGGAATTTTATACTGTTATTTCTATGCACTTTTCTTCCTATGCACTCTCACTCATTCATCCATTTGTGCAACCTATTATAAGTAACAACTTTGTTCTAGGAATTGCACTAAAAACTAGGGATAAAAAGGCTAATGAGGCATAGTCTTATGATTAATGTGTTCACAGTCTAGTTGGGGATAAAAATAGAAATAAATTACACTATAAGGTGATAAGCACTATTGTAAAGGTATATACAAAATGTCAGTGGTAATGAAGCATCCCAGAATATTCAACAAATAGTGTGAAGAACAGGGTGACAGAAACACTGGTAGCAGAAGGATTTCGATGGGTAAATTGGAACCAGAATTTGAAGTATCTTGTTTGCAATGATGAGATTGTAATGATGGGAATCACTAAAGAATTTTTCCCAGGATATGAATAAATAC
>NW_006294243.1:751831-752452 GCF_000327345.1 Myotis davidii
TGTTCACAGTCTAGTTGGGGATAAAAATAGAAATAAATCACACTATAAAATGATAAGCACTATTGTAAAGGTATATACAAAATGTCAGTGGTAATGAAGCATCCCAGAATATTCAACAAATAGTGTGAAGAACAGGGTGACAGAAACACTGGTAGCAGAAGAACTTAGATGGGTAAATTGGAACCAGAATTTGAAGTATCTTGTTTGCAATGATGAGATTGTAATGATGGGAATCACTAAAGAATTTTTCCCAGGATATGATGCATTTGATTTTTAAATTTCTTTTTATCATGGTAAAATATAAGTGATATATAATTGAGTATTTTAACCATTTTTAAGTGTACAGTTCAGTAGTAGCAAGTACACTCACATTGTGTGGCCAACATTTGATTTTTGAGAGGGTAATTTTGTGGCAAATAAACTGGAGTGCAAAATCACTAGAAAAAAAGGATGAATTGAACATTTCAATTGATACAATAGGGCCATAATTAGAATCAGAGACTAGTATATTAGTACAACTAAAATAAAGTTTCCAGGAGGATTATTTGAGGGGAATACAAATGAGTTCCATTGTAGACATGTTATGTATATGAGACATCTGTGGGAGCTATCCAGTACATT
>NW_006294243.1:753001-755715 GCF_000327345.1 Myotis davidii
CCCTTGGGAGATGTCCGCCTGCTGGCTTAGGCCTGCTCCCCTGGGCAGTTGGACATCCTTAGTGCTGCCGCAGAGGTGGGAAAGGCTCCTGCCATCGCGGTTGTGCTCACCAGCCATGAGCTTCTGGTTGAGTGGTGCTCCCCCTGTGGGAGCTCACTGACCACCAGGGGGCAGCTCCTGTGTTGAGCATCTGCCCTCTGGTGGTCAGTGCGCATCATAGCAGCTGGTCATCTGGCCGTTCAGTCTATTTGCATATTAGCCTTTTATTATATAGGATTGGTGAGAAGTAAGTGGAAAATTAGGATATTTACAGATGTAAGTATAAAATATTCTTTCAAGAAGTTTGACCAATTGGAGGAAAGGAGATAAGCTGGTAACTGGAGGAGGTAGTAATATAATATTGAAATAAGTTTTTTTGGGGAACTGGGTGTGGGAGGTGGAATTGTTTTTAGATTGAAGAAGACTTGAATTATTTTAAGTAGGTAAGTAAAACAGAGTTTCAATAATGCAAAAGAGAAAGAGGATAATTAGTAGAATGAGAGCCCAAAGAAGGAAAGAGAATGAAAGTTCCAGTTCATATGTCAAAGGTTTACTCTGAGAATAAGAGATATCTGGTCTCAGAGACAGAAGAAAAGAAGCATGTGTAACCCTCTATATAGATAACTGAATATGGCAGGGAAGTCATGTATCTTTTCTAACAGTGTAGGATATAGTTGGGCATTTAAAGAGTATAATAAACATCTACACCAAATTCCTGAAGGAATTGGAAAAGAGAATTTTAACAGTAAACACTAATGGTACAGTTTAAATTAGAAGCCATAACTTTGTGTGGATGCCAATATACATTGCTACTTGATTCACCTTTACCAGTGTGTGAGGCATTGATAATAAAAGAGAACTGAAGGTAGTGCCTGTATTGCTCCATGGACAATGATTCGTTTAGAAGGGGGAATAGAAAGATGAGAAAGTAAGATAATTCAGGAAAGTGGTGAAAATGTTATTATGGTGAAATCAGCACAGAGCTGCTAGAGAAGGGTGGGACTAATCATGGCATTTCCAGTTGGGATCAAAGCAAAAATGAAATAATATATGGTTGTAGGAAGAATAGCTTATTTTCAGAGTAAGCTTTCAGGAGCACTTCCGAGAGTCGACCACCTCCACTATTCCATCTTGAAAGAATTTTGCGTAAAGGGGAAGAGAGAAATCACCAAATTAAAATCATGTTAGGAAAGTAAATAGGGGTTTTAAGTAATCTGAGTTTTACCCCAAGTTGAGCAAATTTTCCAGCAATATCATTCAATGGTGGCTGTCAAAAGTACAATTCTGAAAGAAAAGTGATTCTCAGAAATACACTAGCAACAAAAACACAGAAATTCCTATGCCGACATAAGATTTCATGATAATAAAAATTAGCTCTTTTTCTCACAACTCTCTGACCCCAAGTTCTGATTAATGTGGTTACTGATTCTGCTCTACTTCTAGAAACCTTGAATTCTCTCAATGTTAAAGCTTGAATCTATGAGAATGAACCTTCCTTAAGGGTCAATTTTTGTATTCATGATCAGTCACTGATGATTGGCAATTATTTTTTAGGCAATTTGCTCATGCTTTGTATCTCTTTATTACTAAGATCATGCTTAAGCATTTGCATAGTATAAATTTGCATAATGTTCTCCATCAGCATTTATGTGACATATTATTATTTCATCTTTTGTATTGTCTTCTTCACCCTTTGTTTTTAATTATTACATAGTAACAGCAAAGTTTACTTCAATGACAAAGGCTCCCTAAAATAGAGTGTAAACAAATACCCATGCCTACTACTGTACTATTTTACTATTTAAATAATGTTCTGGGTAATAAGGCAAGAGATTTCTTTCTGAATTGTCTGAGTTTCATCAAGTTCATCTTATATAATAAAAACCCAGTGACTGAAATGGCAGAACGACCAGAACGACCAGAGATCAGAATGACCGTGACTGGTCCCGCCCCCCAGCGTGACTCCCACCCTGATCAGGGGTGTGGCTGGCCTGAAAACTGCCTGCGGCCCCTTGCCCCAACCAGCCCAGCCCCCCAGTGGAGACTCCCACCCCAATCTGGGGGCCCCATCAGGGCAGGCCAGCTGGCCCCTACCTGTGCACTGGGCCTCTATCCTATTTGCCCCGAGCAGCCCAGCCCCCCAGTGGAGACTCCCGCCCCAATCTGGGGCCCCCATCAGGGCAGGCCAGCCGGCCCCTACCTGTGCACTGGGCCTCTATCCTATATAATAAAAGGGTAATATGCAAATTGACCCTAACAGCAGAACGACCAGAGCAACTGCTTAAGCAGTCACTATAAGGTGTACTGACCACCTCTCGATTCCTTTCCCTGACTGACAGGCTCCAATCATCCGATGGCGAAAAGGGAAACCGGGGTGGGTGTTGGGGCAGGGGATGCAGGTAGCACCAGGCCAAGGCCCCCACCCCCGCTGGTCGCCCCACACACAGAGGGTGACCTTTGGTGGGGGTGGGGCCGGTGAGCAAGTGGAAATGGCTGACCTCTTGGTTCCTTCCCCTAGATGTCAGACTCTGATTGCCTGATGACAAACGGGGAAGCAGGAGTGGGTGGTAGCAGGGTGCAGGGCTGGCTGCAGGCAGCTGGGGAAGATGGCCCTGATTACAGGCCAGGCCTAGGGACCATACCCGTGCACAAATTTCATCCGCCAGGCCTCTAGT
>NW_006294243.1:755774-756230 GCF_000327345.1 Myotis davidii
GGGAGGAAACAAGTGCATCTGCCGAAGTGACTCAGCCAGTAACGACAGGTTCTCTAGACCGAGATAACGGGCAAATGTTCATTATCTCTGAGTGTTATCCACAGAGATCTACCTGATGTAGGTGAGGAGGGGACAGCCCCTCACCCAGACTGGCCAGGCATGCCAGTGGGTACCCCCACCCTGATCCAGGACACCCTTCAGGGCAAACCAGCTGGCACCCACCCATGCACCAGGCCTCTACCCTATATAGTGAAAGGGTAATATGCCTCCCGGCACCGGGATGAGCATGACAGGGGCAGCGCCCAAACCCCCTGATCACCTTGAGGCTCTGTGTGTGACAGGGTCCAGCGCCCCACCCTCCACCCCCCCATGGGCCCTGCTCTGTGTGTGACGGGGTAGAGCCATAACCTCCCCATTGGCCCTGCCCTGAGTGTGAGAGTGGCCACACCCCAACCA
>NW_006294243.1:756572-769244 GCF_000327345.1 Myotis davidii
CAGGCTGCCTTCCATATGTACCCCAAACAGGGATCGAACCAACAACCCAATCATGTGCCCTGACTGGGAATTGTACCAGCAACTTTTTGGTGCACAGGTTGATGCTCAATCAACTGAGCCACTCTGGCAGGCTCAAGTTCATACGTTTTTGTTTGAATCAAGCATATAGAAACTACCTGAATACTGAAATCTATGTATAACCAGCTAACCTGTATTTATACATTTTCATTAAAGGTAGCTTACTTTATGATAATTAATATGCAGCAATATGGGCTTTTATCATTCTGACCCTGTTCAAATGCTACTTATTACAAAATCTTTTCTGATTTCCCAGGTACAGTTAATTACTTCCTTGTCTGTGTTCTGAAACAACTCTGCTCATATATGTCATTCATCACTGTTTACAGTTCTAAATCTTTCTTTAGACTTTTACCCATTTGAAGATTGAGGCGGTCTTATTTACCTTTGAATCTACAAACACAATAAATGTGTGACTCAGATTTTATGTAATTCAAAAACATTTTTTAATTACATAGGATTTAACAAGATTTTAAACATTTTGTTACAGCATAAACTTTATAAAAATTGTACAATTCCTAAGTGTTCAACTTGATGAGTCATTAAGTGTTCCCAGCTTTTGTCATGAAATGATCCACCAGAATCATTCTCAGTTACTTGTCAGAGAGGCCCCTCAGTCCTATCCTCAAGGCCTCTCAGAGTTACTGTTCCTTCCCCTCGTCCAATAGTAACCACATACAGAAGTTAACGTTATAGATTATTTTTGTAGTAAATAGTATGAAACAACTTTATTTAGTTTTTGTGGTTCCATGTATCTTTGGGATAAATGAATTTGTACCCCCTTATTTTATTCTCTTTATTTTATGTATGAATAAAACACAAATGATGACAAGTTCAAGACCTACAGTAATTCAAATTAAACAATACCAATAAAAGTGTCAAGTAGTGTTAATAATGCTTATCTAATTTGAACACAGACTGAGTATATATACAAAATACTAAAAAATAACTGACAATTGTTTATCTTTCAGAAACAAAGAAACAGATATTTTTACATTTTATCTGAGCCAACAAGCAGTTTCAAAGTTAAAAATGGAATGGTTGTTATGGACTGCATGTTCCTGTGTCCCCCACCCCCCAAATTCATATGTTGAAGCCTTAACCCCTGTGGTGGTATTTGGGCGTGGGGACTCCATGAGGTAGTTAGGTTTGGATGAGGTTGAGGATTAGGTCCTCATGGGGCGATTAGTGCTTTTATTAGAACAGACACCAGAGAAAACTTTCTTTCACTCTCTCACCTTGTACATGCAGAGGAGGTCAGGTGAGTTGCACAGTGAGAAGGCAACCATCCCAAACCAGAAAAAGATCTCTCACCAGAACCTGACCACAATGGCACCCGGCTCGCAAACTTCCACTTCCAGAACTACAAGAAATAATTTCTGTTGTTTAAACAGCTCAGTCTATGGTATTTTGTTATGGCAGCCCAGGCAGACTAAGACAATGGTATTTAACAATTCTCCCAGTTTTTGAATCTTAAGCTTCTCATAGATTCTTAATATTTCATTTTCCAAGAATGCATATACCATTACAGGAAATGCACATGAAGCTCAGCTCTATCTTGCCAGAGCTCGTATTTGGTTTTCTTAAATCAAATTTTGCAACTGAGACTTTGTCGATGGTTCCTTTTCCAATGTCAATGATGGAAATAAACACTGCCCAATTTAGAGTGTCTTCTATCTAGAGCAGTGGTTCTCAATTAGAGATCTCTCCCCAACCCACAGGAGATTATATTTTGGTTACCACAACTCATGATCTGCAGGTGGGATAGGGTGTACAATGCTAATAAAATCTAATGGATAGAAGCCAGGGATGCTGCTAAACACCCCACAATATAAGGAATGGTCCCCTGTAACAAATAATAATTATTATTATTTTTAATCCTCACCCGAGGATCTTTTTCCGATTGATTTCTAGAGAGAGTGTAAGCATGTGAGGGAGGGAGAGAGAGAGAGAGAGAGAGAAACATTGAGGTGAGAAAGACTCATTGATTAGTTGCCTCCTGCACACACCACTAGTGGGGTGGGGGACCTGCAACTGAGGTCCATGTTATTGACCAGGAATCAAACCTGAGACACTTCAGTGTGTGGGCCAACACTCTAATCACTGAGCAAAACTGGCCAGGGCAAGAATTATGTTGCTTTAAATGTTAATAGTGCCAAGATTGAAACCACCTGCCTTAAAAAGAACATTGGTAGGAAAATAAATTTCATCTTATGCTAACTTGTTATACCCTATTATCCTATATAATAAAAGCTCAGTATGCAAATTATCCCCCCAACTAGAGTTCTTCTGGGAGTTTGACCAGGGGGCGGGCTGGCCGGGGGAAGGGTGGGAGTACCGGCTGGCAGCCAGCAGCCGCTAGGGACCCTACCAGTACATGAATTTCGTGCACTGGGCCTCTAGTTTATTCTATTTTGTAACGCCTAAGTTTTAACAAATGTTAAATAATATCTTTGTGTAGTTTTTATTCTGCTTTGCATTTTTAATGTAAAGAGGATTAATACTGATTTAAAGAAAATTAAACAAACACCTGGAGAATTTCAGTAACTAAAAATGCTCAAATATCACTTTCTGTATCTTTTGAGTTGTATGTTTCAAGGGGGAGTTTGACCAGGGGGCAGGCTGGCCGGGGGAAGGGAGGGAGTACCGGCTGGCAGCCGGCAGCCACTAGGGACCCTACCAGTACATGAATTTTGTGCACTGGGCCTCTAGTTTATTCTATTTTGTAAAGCCCAAGTTTTAACAAATGTTAAATGATATATTTGTGTAGTTTTTATTTTACTTTGCATTCTTAATGTAAAGAGAATTAATACTGATTTAAAGAAAATTAAACAAACACCTGGAGAATTTCAGTAACTAAAAATGCTCAAATATCACTTTCTGTATCTTTTGAGTTGTATGTTTCAAGGAAGGGGCTGCCTGGGTTTAATCAAGATACATTATTCACCTTTTCTTAACACTACTGCATTTTATTTTATGAGGTATGATACCACGTTTTAAACAATTTTTTTCCTTCAACTTTAATTTGAATCTATTTGCATCCCTTATTTGTGCAAAGTAACAATATGTGAAAACAACTTTTCTAGTGGAAAGAATACCAGATATAGCTTACTTTCTAGACTGTTCATACGCCATGGAATATCCCTATACTTACTGGAATGTTGTGTTTGGCTTTTAAAAAATGGTGACCTATAAGCAAAACAGTGATTCTTTACATGACTTTGCCAAGGGTAAAATGCCAACTAATAATGTCACTTTAGTAGAAAAATGCTGCTGCTTACTTCTTATCATGCTTCACAATAAAGCATGTATATTAGTAAAGGAGAGGAGGAGAGAGGAATGAAGGAGCAGCAAAAGAGAGATTACACAGGGCTTGAATATATTATCACCCTGAAGTCAGTAGGGAAGGCTGCTAAATGCTCTTACAACTGTAATAGCCTATCTCATGTTAATTCTAGCCTGAAGCTCCCTGACACTTTTTGTTTCGAGATAATGGGGACAAAACTAATTTTTTTTCTTCTGGTTGAACTGCAGTGTGTTTTTTTTTTTTTCTCCCAAGGATGTCAAATAAATTAAAGTCTTTGCAAACACCAATACAAAAGCCTTTTGCTTTACAGAATTCCCATTAATAACATGCAAGAGTTATTACCCTTGATACTTAGTAGATTTTTTAAATGGCTCGCAATGATTGTTTTGATTGAATATTGGCTTATAATAGGCTTGTAAAGGAATTTAAGCACCCTTAATTGCTTTCAGCCTTCGCTTCCGGTGCCTCCTGAAAATCCTTAGCACAATAGATCTTGGAGTCATTCAGATGGAACTATTTTATAAAAATGAAAGTTAATACCTATTAACCTCAAAAGTGAAGCCAATTTAAATGGACTACATTAATTTGTAAGAATTTGATATATTATTGATCCTCTTCTTTGAAAGGGGACATTATTTTATGGCAAATTGCAATTTAATTTTCTTGGATAGTCAACTCTCTCTTAAGCAAAGAAACTTCATAATTTCTGGTATATAAATCAATTGGGATTTTACGTACTGAATGCCTCATCTGATTTTTTCATATTTCTTCAACTACTTGGGAAAATGCTGGGATTTTATTAAAAGAAAATACATTACCTGAAATATTGAAAACCAAGGTTGTTTTAGTATTTTGTTTGATATTTATGTCTTCTCCGCGGGAATGCTTACAGGCTATACTCTGTTTTACCAGACTCTGAGAGTAAGAGAGAACCACTCCAGGGACTAATCTGCTGAAAAATATGTGAAGTGATTCCACTCTGAGGCTGTAGAATCCACTAAAACTCAGTTTCCACAGCATGAAGGATGGCAAGAGAAGCAGGGTTGAGGCTAGATTGGGCTCTGAAGGGTTATGAAAAATGATTTCTTACGTGCTGTTTTGTCACTTTTTATCTATCAGGGCAGAATAGTATCAGTAATTGAAAAACACCCTAGTTGAGACCCTGGAGTGTTTCTGCTACAAGGGCCCATAGCATAAAACTATGGGGAAAACAGTTATACATTTAAAGGTCTGTATCTGCTACTCTTTTTCTCCTTTGAAGCCATTGGTGGTAAAAATGACAGCATCTCTTAGATTGCAAAGGAATTTCTATTATTGTTATTATTGTTATTTTAAAATCCTCACCAGAGGAGTGAGGATATGTTTTCCATTGATTTTTAGAGAGAGTGGAAGGAAGGAGGAAGGGGGTGGGGAGCAGAGAGAAAGAGGAGAGAGAAAAAACTCAATGTGGGAGACACAGTGAT
This sequence comes from Myotis davidii, assembly GCF_000327345.1. Taxonomy (NCBI): domain Eukaryota; kingdom Metazoa; phylum Chordata; class Mammalia; order Chiroptera; family Vespertilionidae; genus Myotis; species Myotis davidii. The sequence continues at coordinate 761,421 of NW_006294243.1, forward strand.
TGATTGGTTGCCTCCCGCATGCACCCCGACTGGAGGTGGGGATCAGACCTGCAACCCCAACAAGAGCTCTTGACCGGGAAGTGAACCCCAAGACTCTCTGGTGTGCAGGCCTATACTCTAACCACTGAGCATGCTGGCCAGGGTGGAATTTCCATTATTATCAGGTTTCTTAAGCCATTAAATAAGGCTTCTGGACTACTTTCACTATTTTCCTATGTAGGTTATAATATTTCTTTAGTTTTCATTGGTTGATGCTTTTAATTCCATCTATTTTACATGTTTACATAGAAAAAGTTCGTTGTCTTCCAGAATAAACACAATATCACCATAATATGTGCGTAATTAGGTCAGGACACTGTATAATAGGCCTCTATCTAGAGCAGTGGTTCTCAACATTCCTAATGCTGCGACCCTTTAATACAGTTCCTCATGTTGTGGTGACCCCCCAACCATAAAATTATTTTCGTTGCTACTCATAACTGTAATTTTGCTACTGTTAAGAATCGTAATGTAAATATCTGATATGCAGGATATATCTTCATTGTTACAAATTGAACATAATTAAAGCATAGTGATTAATCACAAAAACAATATGTAAATATATATGTGTTTTTTGATGGTCTTAGGCGACTCCTGTGAAAGGGTCGTTCGACCCCCAGGTGAGAACCGCTGATCTAGAGTCACTGAATTAGTAGAGATGAATACATATTCTTGCACATTTAAAAGACCACTTGATTAAAACAAAGACAAAAAATAGATTTACTAAAAATGAAGTGCTCATAATTTTAGGTTATGCTTTCTTACTTGTATGTACAAAATTAATGGTGATGACCCATAATCAAAAGAATAGGTATCTTAAATGATTTCCCAGTGTTGGTTTTGGGCTATGCCAGTTCCTTTACTAATCACCATGGCACGTTGGTGACACTGACTTCTGGGGCTGATGGTAGAGTCTGTCACCTTAAAATATAACCGTGGTGCCTGGCTGGTGTGGCCCAGTGGTTGAGCATCAACCTATGAACCAGGAGGTCATGGTTCAATTCCTGGTCAGAGTACATGCCTGGGTTGAGTGTTCGATCCCCAGTGTGGGGTGTGCAGGAGGCTGCCAATTAATGATTCTCTCTCATGATTGATGTTTCTCTCTCCCTCTTCCTTCCTCTCTGAAATCAATAAAAATATATTTTTTAAAAAGTGCCCCAACTCATTTTTATTCTTATGATAGGTTAATATGAGAAATATATATATATATATATGTATATATATATTAATATGTGAGTGTGTGTGTATGTGTGTGTGTGTATAATCAGTGGGGTAGGGGAAACTAACTGATCATAATATAAATCAAATATATGACTTAGAGTAATTGATATCATATTGCAAGCCACCACTTAAACATAACAATAAATTTAATTATCTACAACTTTCATATTGATCCATGATCATATGTTTTAGCAGGTCTCCCTTAGCAGCTTGGTTCCTTCACCCCTCCTTAGAGTCTTTCCCTGCCACTTTATGACTATCTTGGGACTACAAGCCTCCCTTATCCCCCTCACACACCCCCTACAGTGATGTCTCAGGCCAGACTCTGCTGACACCTGCACTAATAGCAGGGTAGATTATCTACTGTTCTTAATTATCTCTCCCACAGCTCGCCTCCATTAGCTTGGATAATTGACTGTATGTATAACATTCATAAGCAGAACAATGTGCTATAGAAAAAAAATTAAGGGAGAGCAAAAAAATGAATCTTTAGTTTATATAAAATTAGCTATGTGTAGTGTCAGATGTTGTACAGCATCTGGAGTTTTGGAGGGAGCATCTGTTTTCTTTTGTTGGGAAAGTCATTAAGAATTTAGAAGGAGTTTTTTTTCAAAGGATAGGAGAAAGTAGTATTGCATAGATTTTTCATTGAATAGGTATTCAAGAAAAAGGTGTTTCAATGAGTGAAAGTTGTGCTCTAATGAGTGAAGGGTCTGGAAGCAGCAACCTAATGAAAGATGAAAAGACTGATCATGAGTTACAGAGCTGCACGGGACGGGGGACATGTAAAGAGGGTAAGGCTATGAATTAATTCAGTGGAAAGTGGTCGTCACAGGACAAGTATGGGGAAGAAAATATCTTTTCTATATTCTTTCAGTCAATCCTCTAGATTACCTCTGCAATTTTTGTCCCTATGAAATAGATGGTTATTGCTAATATATGACTAGCATATCTGAGTATTGAGTAGATTTAGCAATTTCCTCAAGTTGACAAATGGTGAAACTGGAATTTAAACTCATAGAGTGTGATATTTGAGGATGCAATGTGATTCAGCATGCTATTTGTATCATTTAGACTACTGTAAGCATCATAGCTCCAAACTGTATTTCTTTAAAAGTAAGTAACAACAAATACGAATAGCATGGAATCATTATTACAAGTCTATATTACCTTCAATATGTAAATAATGATTATAATATACAGGGAAAGTGAGAGTGACAATAAATTCATTATTTAGTTGTCAGAGTACTTCAAAAGCAAAGAAATCTCAGGAGTAATTAGATATAAACAGAATTAGAGAATTGTTTAGATGTGAATAATCCAACATTTCATCTCTTTTGTGTTCAATTAGGTAATACTGCTCACTTTCATTTTGCATATTTTCACATTACTTTTTATAATAAAGATAAAGTCATTTATATACTTACTTATTATGAGCACTTTAGATGACCTACTAAGACTCCTGGTATATTATGATTGAAGTTCTAGGGGAAAAAAAGGTGGAATTTTGCTCTCATACCTCTAATGAGTTGATCTCACACAAAATATGAAATATAAAAAAAAAGTACTTTGAAATGATTTATTAACTTATCCTGGTATGAAATATACTTGTGTAAAACTTTTTTAAAATTCAGAATTCATCTTGCTTTGTTTATTTTCTATGCTGGTAGAAGTGTTTGAAGCTGAAAGGTTTTCATTTGTGTTTCTGCTGACTTGCACATTTCATACAATAGGACTTGTTATTAAGGGCCTGATCATGGTCAATGCAATCTGCAGTGTTAGCTAGTTTTTGAAACTAGTAGTGAATTCGAAATTAATTACAGACTATTTTGGGTTCATTAGTGTTCATGAAGGGTTTTATGCTGCTTGTTTGTTTTTAATTGAGTAGAGGAAACAAAAATAACAAATGCTGCTTTCTTTCATATGCAGACACAAAGTGGTGCTATCTTCAACTGAAACACTGATAACAGCAATGACAAAGACAATATAATCAAAGAAAGGAAATATGCATCTGTCGTATTTGCTACCTCAAAGCATGGAATAAGAAGGGCAATCTATAATAATAAAAGGGCAATATGCTAATTAGATCGGACATCCTTCCGGACGTCCTTCCAGATGAAGCGGGGGCCAGAGGGAAGCCCAGGTCCCGGGTGCCTGCTGGCGGCCAAAGGAAAGCCAGCCCAGGTCCCAGGTGTCTGCCGGTGGCCAGAGGAAAGCAAGTCCAGGTCCTGGGTGCCAGAGAGAAGCCGGTGCTGGCAGCTGGGGGAAGGAAGGCCTACTCTTGCACGAATTTTGTGCATCGGGCCTCTAGTATTAAAATAAGTAGTAAAAACAAAGAAAACAAAGTTTGCAATTTCATGTCTATTTACCAAAGAGGTGAAAGTTCTAAGCATTCCCTATAATCAAATAATTTATTAGGTTTGTGATGTTAACTGCTTACCGCTAAACAACTTGTAGCCTAATTGCTTCTTGTACTAGAGTTAGAAATGTCTTTCTGTCCCTTATCCCCAAAGCAGGAAACCCAGCCTCAGGCATGGAAAGTGCTGCACAGAAAACAGTAGGTAGCATAATTCAGCCATGTCAAATTAATGTTGCTGTCCTGGGAACACAGATAGAATCATGAAGGAAGAGCAAGGACGTTTAGGAGAGACAGTCCTTCAGTAGGACATCCCTCTGGTTTTTATTTGTGTGTGGAAAATAGTGATTTATTTCCCTTTAAAAATAATATTCTAGAAATGAATTTTGAGAGGCTACATTTTAGGTTCATCCATTCATTCTTCTTCTTTTTTTAATATTTGGTTAATTCTCCACAGTGGCTATGATTTTCCCAAAAGAGTAGGAGGGTGAGCATATATATAACTTGAGCAAGGAAATAATAAATGTGGAATTTAATGTATAAATCTCCTTGTAAGCCAAGTCCACAACTGCTCTTTGCTCCTGTGGTTTAAAGTCATCCTGCTCTTGTTAGATGATAGATGATCAGCAGAGAGGAAACAGCGGGTTTGAATTCACAATGATAGATAATGGGCTTAATAAAAGTGTATTCTTGAACTTGGTTCAACAGCCAGCCTCATCACTTGAGACGTTTAAAAATATACTGGATAAAGAAAAATAAAATGCCCTTCAGAGGAAATCATTTCCTATATGCATAGATAATCTGTCTTTTCAAGGTTTTGTCTTGTATGAAAAGTGGAACTAATGCCTTACCAACAGGAGTCTGAGAAATCTTCTTTAACTCACACACACAAAAAAGAGCTGATAACTGTGCTGTGATGTGAGCGTGGAGGAGAGGCAGTCTGTCCTCTCACCCTGGGCATGGAGGGACAAGTCTAGGATGGGATCAGCTATTCCCATTGCTCATTACTTAGCCAGCATCGTGTGGCATGCTCTAGGTCATTTTTTATGTGCCATTTTTTTTTATAATTCACAGAGAAAAAATAGGAATTAAAGGTAAGTCATGAAAATTGATTACAAAATGATCTAAGACCATGTACAGAGAGGATTTCACTTTTCTGTGACTGAAGAAATCGGATTTTGGCACATTGTGATGACCAGAGTGGAAATGACCTCCTTGAAATACTCAACAAAAAACACGAAGTATTGGTAAATGTGAGTTCCTAAACGCCATAAAAATACTCAAAGGAACAGTTCTCAAACTAAGTTTCACATGATTAACACAATTTAGGAAACTATATCTGTTCAAGTATTAAAGTATTAGCTTTATTTTTAAAATAATTTTGGACGCAGTGCAATGATGACGATGATGATGATGATGATGATGATGATGAGAGAGAGAGAGAGAGAGAGAGAGAGAGAGAGAGAGAGGGATGTAGAGAGAGAGAGAGAGAGAGAGAGAGAGAGAGAGAGAGAGAGAGGGAGAGAGAGAGAGGTTATTCCATTATTTGTTTTAATCAGCAATAGCAAATGAGATATGACCTGTTCCAGATATTTAAATTTCTTAATGTGTTGCAGTAAATAGATTGTTGCTCATGGTATAGATTGAACTCATTGCCTGGGGAGGGGGACTGCATTATAATTAAATGTTGCCAGAGGGATTACTAGAGAATATTTCCCCAGATTCTCAGATCCCTTTAATCAGAGTTCCCTGTGTTTTATGAACACGTACTTGTTACCACTGAGGAAACTTCTGAAGTTTTGATGTTCTATTTTCCTTTCTGAGATAAACACTAGGGAATGTTGTGTTATCTGTTCAAATACATAGTGTATCTGTGGCTAAGAAGAGGCTAGTTCTATAATGACTGAAAAGGGAGCTATGCACTAGACTTGACAAGCTCAGGGGGCCACATGGCAGGACTGGCAAATTCAAAGACCAAAAGTCACACAGGATTGGTTGTCTGATCACAAACTCTTAACTGGTTAGGCTGTGGCAGGTAATCACATTTCAGGCCTATAGTGTCCCTAGCAAAGGTCAATCTTTACTTCAAGTGAGCTCTGTCCATTGATCTTGAGCATCTTTGCAATGTCTGAGCAGTTTTCTTTTCCTACCCCTCCAAGGCACAGCCACAGGTACCAGAGTGCAAGGTCACAGAACCCCTCATTATTATGCTGTTCCCTGAGTACCATCTCTATGTGCTGTAAATGTTAATTATTAACTATCCTGCACCCACCAATGTAAAATGTATGTGTTTTTCCATTTTGCCTTTTATCTAACCCTAGAGATTTCCCCTCTATGCTTTCTCCCCCACCTTAATCTATCGCCTGTTAATTCATGGACCCTCCTTATGTCTCCCTCTTTATTCTTATGTATAAAGTAAGCTGCAAAAACGGCCATTCCCTGGAGCATTTTCGTAATCCATTTTGATTTTGCTTCCTTGCATATGTTATCAATTTAGCTCAAATAAACTCCTAAAAATTCTCTATAGGTTTGGACTTTCTTACGTTGACAAAGAAAAGAACCAAATATTTATTGCAAAGGTATATCATCAGATTTTTATATATCTGTGAATATCTATATATAATTAGGCTGGGATATCATAATGGTCACGACCAGCTCAGGAGGAGGGGCTGGGCTGCACAGCTGAGAACCTGAGAGAACATGCAGGGGGGCGTGCCCAGGCCACCCCTCAGCCTGCCAGCCCCAGCAGGCCCAGGAGCAGCGGCTGGGAGCCTGAAAGGACAACATGCATGGGGGCGTGCCCAGGCCACTGCCTCAGCCTGCCAGCCCCAGCAGGCCCAGGAGCAGCGGTTCTCAACCTGTGGGTCGCGACCCCTTTGGGGGTCGAATGACCCTTTCACAGGGGTCACCTAAGACCATCGGAAAACACATATATAATTACATATTGTTTTTGTGATTAATCACTATGCTTTAATTATGTTCAACTTGTAATAATGAAAATACATCCTGAATATCAGATATTTACATTATGATTCATAACAGTGGCAAAATTACAGTTATGAAGTAGCAATGAAAATAATTTTGTGGTTGGGGTCACCACAACATGAGGAACTGTATTAAAGGGTCGCGGCATTAGGAAGGTTGAGAACCACTGCCCTGGCGCAAGAGAGGAGAGGCAGGGGAGCATGCCAAGGCCACCGCCACTGCGCGTGAGCTACAGAGGAAATACCTTTCCTGACTGCTCATTGGCTAAGCTCCCCGTACACCACTCACAATGTTCTTGGTAGCTTGGGTAATAAACATCCAAGAAAGTGATCTAGGGTTTTTCCACCTCACTCCTGGAGGAAAAAACGAAGGGCTAAAAAATGTCATATCCTGCCCTAGCCAGTTTTGCTTAGTGGATAGAGCCTCAGCCTGCAGACTGCAGGGTCCAGGTTCGATTCTGATCAAGGGCATGTACCTAGGTTGCAGGCTTCTCCCTGGCTGGGGCCCAGGTCAGGGCTCATGCAGGAGGCAACCAATCGAAGTGTCCCTCTCACATTGATGTTTCTCTCTGTCTTTCCCTCTCTCTTCCATGCTCTCTAAAAATCAATGGAAATATATCCTCAGGTGAGGATACAAAAAAAAGGAAGAAATGTCATATCTTATGAAAGAGACATCTTGAAAATGCCTAAAGAAAGTTGTCATTATTTCATGGTGAAGGGACTGAAGCCCAAGTTGATGAAAACACCTTGCCGGCCAGCAGTGGCAGCAGCAGCGGGGTGATGGGGGTGTCATCTTCCCCTGATCAATCCGCAGAAGGATGCCAGACTGAAGTTTAAGCCATCAGTAGGGCATCCCCTGAGGGCACCAGGACTGTGAGAGGGGGCAGGCTGGGCTAAGGGACCCTCCCCTCCCTAGTTCACAAATTTTGTGCACCAGGCCTCTAGTTGTATAAAGAATACATTCTCTAGAAAACTTTCTAGTCACTTTCTGGGTAAGGAAAGTTTGCTTTAAAAAATGGTGTTATTTTTTTCGGATCCCCAACTCCGCCTTTATTTCTCATTCTCAAGTAACTAGGCAGGAGTAAGGATTGTTTATCCAAGGAGAGGATCACCTTACTGTTCTGGCCCTTCCCCAAATTCATCCCTGAGCTGCCCTGGCCCTCTTGTAGGGTTAGTGACTAGAACTGGGAAGATGTAAGAAATAGAAAAGAGCATTTTCCCAGG
>NW_006294243.1:769432-788906 GCF_000327345.1 Myotis davidii
ACTGAAATGTGTTCCCTTGACAGTCTCTATTCTCTGACATCCACTTTGTCACGTTTTAAGCTATAGATCTGGTACCAGTTTCTGTACTTGAAAAATGTCAAGGGTCAAGTATTTCTTTTAAAGACTGTTCTTGGCTTGGATCAAGAGGGAAGAACCACCTTCTCCTACCCAATGCTTGGGAGTCTGTGTGTGCAGACAAGTGCTCCCATGTACATCTGGGTGTCGAGAGAGGGTGGACGCTAAAGCATTCTGAAATCTCCAACCTCAGCCTTGAAGTAGGTAATAGGTTGAGGGTTGCAAAACAGGTTTAGCCACACTCTTAGTAACTCTACATAGAACGTGCACCACCACATTTTTGGAATGTGGCCACATATAGCACTAATTGTTTTGTTGTAGACTTTATGGTAATAAATACAGGAGTTGTGCTTTAAAATTCTTTTTCCATGAAGATGTGGGTTTGGATTCTATCCTGAATGAAGAGTCCCTACATAATTTTAGGCATGTGAATGAAGTAAATTGAACTATATTTTAGGAAATTAATTCTAGCAGCAGCATAGGCAATGGACTGAAGGAAATGAGACTGATTTTAAGAAATGTCAGGACACAATTGCAGTAACTTAATCAGGCTTAAAGTTAGGCAGTAACGGTGAAGGATGGTGAGATGAAGGCAGATGGCAGTGGTATGAAGGAATTAAAATCTGTATGACATGGTTATTCATTATAGACAGGGAATAAATGAGAGGAGTCGTCAAGGAAGATTTTCAGGTTTCTGGCTTATGAAATAACAGAGAGCGGTACCATTAATTGAGATGGAGAGTGTAAGAGGAGGAACAAGCTTGGATGAAGGATGGTGATCAAAGACCCTGTCAGTTATGTAGCAGACAGAAATGTGTTCACACACATGTAGGCATGCAATCTATGCTAACATTAATGTATATCATATCAATTTTTCTCAACTAATCCTTCCTGTCACTTGTATAAGGATCAGAGTTGGAACACTCTTACACAAAAAAGCACAGCAATCTGGTTGCCTTCACTGAAAACTGCAAAGCAAGAATCTGGTGCTTGGAACAAGAAAATAAACTACAAGCATTGCTCATAGTACATTTCCACAGAAGTGACTAGAGCCCTGGAGGTTGTTACAACACCCCCAGCTAGAGATCACAGGCAAGTTCTGGGAATACTAACTTTAGACTATACCAGTGATGGCAAACCTATCACATGCGTGAACTCATTTTTTTGGTTGATTTTTCTTTGTTAAATGGCATTTAAATATATAAAATAAATATCAAAAATATAAGTCTTTGTTTTACTATGGTTGCAAATATCAAAAAATTTCTATATGTGACATGGCACCAGAGTTAAGTTAGGGTTTTTCAAAATGCTGACACGCCGAGCTCAAAAGGTTCGCCATCACTGGACTATACTGTTACATTGGAATTTGGGAGCCAATTCAACTGGAGCTCCATTGAGTAAGTATTTTTAAATGAATAAAACTTTGTTCAGCACTGAAATGGCTACTTTCACTTAGCTAATTTAAAGTAAAGGGAGGGCCCTAGTTGGTTTGGCTTAGTGGATAGAGCATTGACCTGTGGAGTGAAGGGTCCTGGGTTTGATTCAGGGCTCAATCCCCATGCAGGAGGCAGACAATTAATAATTCTCTCTCATCATTAATGTTTCTCTCTCTCTCTCTCTCTCTCTCTCTCTCCTTTCCTCTCTGAAATTGATAAAAATATTTAAAAAATAAATTAATTAAAGAAAGAAAGACATTTTACTTAATACATGGAATCAAAAAGGCTTTGGCTTGGAAATTTTCTCTTGTAGATCAACAGTCAAACAGTTTAACTGGTTGTTTTTTTTCATGCTCTCATCTCCTTGATAATATTATATAGAGAAGACTGCAGAGGCAAAAAAAAAAAAGTCAGTTTTTCAGTTATGGGGCTCATGTACTAAGGCCTCACTCAGCTCAGTTAAACAATATGATTTATTCCTAAATTATCCAGAGTGGCTGCTGTAGATTCAAGAAATGACCGTAATTATTTTTGTTACTGCCTTCAAGAGGTGGAATCTAGTCCTCCATTCTTGAATCTGGGCTGGCCTTGTAACCAATAGAACGCAGCAGAGTGAAGTAACTGGTTCTGAGCCTAGTGTTAAGAGATCTGTGTTTCTTTGCTTCCTTTCTCTTGCCTGCCATGTGAACAAGCCTACGCGAAACTTCTGCGTGATGAGAGAATAGTCCAGTTATTCTTGTTACCTCCAGACATCAGCTGAGCAAATCCAGACACGAGTGCTAGGCTATCCCAGGTGGCCAGAACCCACCATCCCACCAGATGGCTGCAGATATATAGGAATCCAGCAAAGATTAATCAGGTCTGACCCAGATTAGCAGAACCACCCAGCCAACTTGCAGATCATCAACAATGATAAATGGCTATTTTAAATTTGGGGCTGGTTTGTAACATAGCAAAGTTAACTGATAAAGGAGTTATTCTTAATAAATTACTGACAAGCTTAATCTGCCCAAATCTCCTACTTTTTAAGACATTTGCTAAGGGCTGACCTCAGGTATTTAATGACAGCCATAAAAGCCAATTACCAGAATAGGTAAAAAATATACATAAATGATCATGTAAACAAAGCATCCAGATTTTGACTATAACTGTAGGATTTTATCAGTGCTGTTTGATATTTATTATAAAGTATGCAGATATAATACTGATTGGAGTATTATTTTCTAATTTTATAATATTTAAATATTAAGGAATATTAGTTGTATTGATGTTTTAAAACAGGAAACAAAGTTAATTTTCTCAATTGTATGCCTTATATTTTAGAACTTATATCAAAAACAGAAGAGAGCTAAGCAATTTTTGGTCCATTTTTGCATTACTGTTTTACTGCTAATTATGAACTATGTGATAAAATCTTCCATCCTAAAATTAAAGATATTCAGACCAAGATATAGAAAAAATTATATATAAAAACACATTTTAAAAAGAAAAATATCAGCAAATAGAGAGTAATAGGGCCACTGTTTACTCTCATGCTATATTGTCCATCATTAGTGGTTTAGCTAATTTCAACGGGGATTAGTAAAGAGCACACTGTGACTAATTATCTAATCTATACCTCCAGGGTATTAGTTATGGTCTCTTGTTCAATTAGAAAAAAATTCACAGGCAATGCAAGATTTTCTGTGGCTCTTAAAACTCTTAAAAAGAGTTTTTGGTAAATTGACTAATAATCACAGTTAGTTATGATATTAATTGACCTGTGTTTCATTGGAAACACTTCCAAAAAGCAATAATATGAAAATAGATATTTTATCTTTCAAATGAAAATCTAATGTTTTATTCATGATTAAATGTAAATAGAAATCAACTGAATTCATTCTATCATGATATTATTATTATTTAATAAAATTATATTTAAAAGAACAATATGAGAAGAATAAGAATTTTATAATTAGCACAATCACATCATTGAATATCTTAGCACAGTTCCAAAACTAAAATTAGTAAAGATAAGATAAACATAGTATTTTTATTCATTTTACACTTATATAATTTATCCTGTGGCAGAAACTGTTATAAATGTTTGCGAATATTAGCTTCTTTAATCCTCATAACAACCTTAGAGATGCTATTATTTCATCTTACAAATACAAACATTGAGACAAAGGAGAACATTTAGACAGAGAGGTAAACAAACTTGACCAAAGTTACATAGCTAATAAATGGCAGAATATCAATTTTAACCCAGGAAGTCTGATTATAATCCTCCATATTTGAATAGCTATTCTATAAAGTAAGTTTGCTTTTTAAGTTCATCACATTAAGGATATCATTAAATAATTGGTTTCATATTCCATAAAAAAACCCCAATATTTATTTTTTCAAACCATGAGACAATTTCCAAGGTCTGGGTTCTTTTTAGCTATCTTATGTAATATTTTCTATGAAATTACTCTCACAATACTCAGAGTTGATTTTACCATGTCTAGCAAACTAAAAAGATGCTAGATGTCCAGATAAACACTGAAATTTTCTTTCAAATATTTGAATATTTAGCCTAAACAATGTTAGATGTAGAAAAGTTCTTAAATACTTGAGTTGATGTTATTTATTTACTGTATTATATTATTTATATGCATATAATTTGACTAAATATACATACATATACTTAAACTAAAAGCACTAAAGGTAATTTCAAATACTCAGTATTCTAGTTGTTTAAAACTCAAAGTGAAGCAACAGATGGAGGGGAGGGTACATCGAGTCGCCAGGGGTGCTTACTAATTAGCATGCACTACCGTAGGCACCAGTACTGTATGTAGATTGTCAGCTGTGTATTATATTTATCACCAATGTCATCCATTATCTGCAGGCTATTTTCAGAAGCTAAGTACTCTGCCCAAACTATTAACCACTTCATTTAGTCCAAAGTGGAAAGGGGGCTTTTATGAGTAGAAATGTATAGAGGTGGCTGCTAGATTCATAATTTAGTAATGCATCATGAATCCTTAACTTTCCCATTTAAATATTCTACTTTGTGGGCAAATATAGGCTCTCTTTCAAAAGTGTAGACATAATATATTATCTCCAGGAAATAAAAAATTATTCTAATGTCGCATAGCACGAAGATATTATTTCTCACTCAACTTTTAGCAATATTATTTCCTCAGGGCAATGTTTAATGCTACCGTTATAAAATATTTTGACAGAACATAATTTCTGTAAACCCAAATGCTGCAAGCATTTGAGATAAACTCAATCATGTTGTAAAAAAAAAAATCAAATTAGCTTTTTTAAACATGGGAAATTATGTTTAAATGAAGGCAATATGACTAAGACTAAGTTCTAGAAAAGACAATATAATTTCAGTTGAAACAATTTGAATCTTGCAATATTCTATGAAGAATACATTGAAATTTTATGTATTAAACTGGAAAATATTGACAGATTATGGCTAGAAATTTAAGTGTAGGCATCATTTAGAAACTAATTCTTTATAAAATCAATAGAAGAAATTAAATCACAAAAGAGGTAGTGTTATCACAGTTTCAAGACAGAGCCATTATTTCCACAGGGCCACACAGATCAGCTGTGGCATGTATGAAGTCAGGGCGACTTATTCTGAGGGCTTCTGAGTTTAAGGTTTGCTAGAACAGTCAATAATGAGAATTGTGAATTTGTTTCAGCAAAATGGAAAGAAAATGAGAAGCAAAGTTGTATTATTGTCTACATTTCAAGTGAAAATCTGAAGAGATTTTGAAATAGGAAAAGTAAAAGACAAATATACATCAGAAGAGAAGATCATAAAGGAGGAGATGCAAGGATGATGATCCAAATAAATGCAAGTTTAAACAAGGAAAATATATTATTTAAATGGGAAAATTTTTTACAGGGTAAATTAAAATACTAGGTATGGTGTAGAGCAGTGGTTCTCAAAGAGAAATTGGGGCCCCCTGGAAATCTCCAAGAACTTTTCATAGAAACCACATAGTCAAAGTATTGTCATAATAACACCATGACCTAATTTGACCTTTTCACTCTCATTCTCTCATATTTGTAGTGTGAAGTTTTCTAGAGATTATCTAATATATGATGAATGATCATTCTAATAACTAAAAGACTGTTTATGTGTTTACATTTTCTTCTGCTTTTAATTTCCAACATGGTAAATATAGGTAACACTGAGTCACATAAACAAAAACTCTTTGGACTCGTCAATAAGTTTTAAGAATCTAAAGAAGTCCTGACAACAAAAAATTGATGCCTGCTTGTGTAGTTGTAGTGAGTACATCAACAATCTTTCAGAGTATGTAAATTACTTAGTTTGAATCAGCAACTTTAGAAAGAATCATTTTCTTGAACTAATTATTTTACTAATAGCAATCAAATCTCAAGTAATCATCAGAAAGCACACTAAATGTTGCTTACAATAGTAAGCATTACAATTGTATATTTAGTCAAATAAAATATTGGAATTATAAAAATATGAAAATATTTTAATAAGTGCTACTAAATCCAAGGAATCAAACATTTGGGGATTTAAGAAATGTTTTACTAACAATAGAGTTTTAAAATAATAAATCCTAATGAAATGATTGTGGTTAATTTGCCTGTTGTGGGGGCAGAATTGTGTAATGGTGAGAATCATATCCTCCATAGGCAGGATAGTTGGGAACCTGCCACAGCTTAAACTGTTTTCTGTTATATGACATTTTATGGGCACCTTAATAATTTTCAAGCTGACTCCATATCTGCCCATTGAGCACATACTGGTTCCGACCTAACAGGGTTGCTGTATTAGATGAGATCTTGCATTTAGCATTGAGCATGATGAGGCTTGGTATATAAATCAATACACATTAGCTATTGTAAATATCTATGTAAAATATTGAAATTAAGCTAAAAAATATTCATCTATTTAACAGATGTTTGTTTAATACCAGCCATGTACCATGGACTGTTCTAGGCTATCAGGTCAAAACAAAATGATTTCTGAACAAAAAAATGCCCAAACTACCATTGTGAGATACATATTAGTTCTCTTTAGATGGTAGGGTTGTAATTTGTAATTTGTTTCTTATATATATTGTCATATTTCTCTAAATTTTCTACCATGAGCAATGTTAATTTTAGGAGAAACTAGAAATATATATTAAACATATAAGAGGTAAATAACATTTGTTCTTGATCAATTTTTTTAAAAAAATATGTTAAAAACTAAATCTATAAAGAAACTATGTGGTTCATTTTAGGGAAAAGAAAATATATTTTCTAAGGAAATATAATTAACAATAATACAACCTCTAGCTAATCTTTTTAAAATACAAAACTGGTGAATTAAAGTGTTATATGAAAACTGAAAAAATATAATTTATAGATAGGTTAAATACATCAAGTAAAAGTCATATGGTTAATGATTAATTAAATAAGTAGTATGATGTTTCACACTTTCTGGAAAATTATTTAGATAAAACATTGGAAATGTTTATACCCTCTGACAAAGTAAGTCTACTTTTGGATACATATCACAAGTACATTATCAGAAAAATCTGAAAACACTCAAGTGAAAGATATTAATCAAGACACTGACTGCTAAATAGAAAAAAGAAAAGAGAAAAGTAAGAAACAACCTAAATATCAAAAAAGAAGGAAAAGCTAATTGTAAGACAGTTATAAAACAAACTATAAAATAGTCATTAAAATGAATTTTAATGATGCTCAGGAATAATGATGGTGTTATAGTCTCAGTGTTGTTTCCCTCTCAGATTCACATGTTGAAATCTTAACCCCAATGTGGTGGTACTAGGAGATGGAGACATTAGGAGGTGATTAGGTCAGGCGGTTGTAAGACTCAAGGTTGGGAGTGACCTTATAAAAGAGTTCCCTTACCCTTTCCACTGGATGAGGACACATGGAGAAGATGGCTGTCTAGATTTATACCAAACAGGAAAAAACAGGGTAAGGAGAGAACCAGAAAGCCACCTGTCACCAGACATTGAATCTGCCAACACCTTGATCTTGAACTTCCCAGCTTTCACAACTGTAAGGAATAAATGTTTGTTGCTTAAGACTCCCAGACTAGGGTATTTTTGTTCGAGAAGTCCAAAGAGACTAAAAGGTATGGAAAAAATATTCATGATATAATAATAAACAAAAACTCAGCCTATAGCATGGTATAAAAATTGTATCTCCAGAGAATCCAAGATGGCAGTTGTCAGGACTGCAGTAAGGGAGAGAGTGTAAGTGAGGGAGTGAAAGGGGAGTGCGTGGATGTGTGGGGCGTGTGTGTGTGTGTGTGGCGGTGGGGGGGACAGTTATATTCCGCAGGACTACTGGAGGCTGGCAGCCTCTACTGCTGCTGAAATCTCTCCTGGGGCGGCCGGCTCTGCCACAGAGACCGTGCCATCTTGAAGGGAGAGCAACTGGGACTGGGAGCGCAGCCTCACCTCCACCCGGGGAGACCTCGGACACCAGCCAGGACCCTACAGCCACACCAGCCAGGGACCAGCTGCCTCGGCTGCAAACCCATGAACACCGAGACTCCAGCCTCCCTGGCCATGGGCTCCTAAGGAGTTTGTCCAGGGGGAGACAAAATGGCAGCTGAATAGGTGGACGTGCACTGCCCTTTCTCATGGAGCAGACAGAAGAAACAGCTGAATCAAATAACAACCACCCAGGAATTGGCTTATTAAATATAGCTGGTGAGACAATCCGTGGCCAGAAAGGATGGGAGATGCCTGGTGAACGGTAGGATTAGGGATCTGGGCTGGAGAGAGAGACATGTGCACAACAGGGACAAAAGGGTCAGAAGGAAACTGCGCTGCACCATGTCCGCGTCCCTTGGGGCACGTGTAACACTCAACTGTGAAAGGGGGTCCACAGGGCTGCTGGCAGCATTTACTCTAGATCTAAGCACACAGCTGTGGGGGGGCTGTGCCCAAAAAGGCAGCCTGAAGATCTGCACCTACTGCGCAGTGCTGCGGGGAGAGAGATGTGCAGCGGCTTGGTTGCTCTGTCGTTATATTTTTCTTGTTTTTATTCGCTAAACCCAGTGCAAAGGAACTTTCAATTACAATACTTATCGAGGCTGTGGTGCAGGGGATGGTGGTTTTGTGGAAGCTGGGGAACAAACTAGGGAGAATCGATCAGGAAGCCAGCTCTAGGACATTCCGGTCCCTCCAACCCTGAACAGACATCTTTCTCCTGAAGACGAGGCCACTCCTGGCAGCCCAGCTGCGCCCAGCTGCACCCAGCCTTGAGCTGGGCAGGGAAACAAGGATTCTGAATACCCACAGGAAGCCCTCAAGGACTGTATTGAGAGGCCATTTGGTCCTGGAAACTAATACAGCAGTACTGCCACCCAGAGCCCCTGTCAGAAATAGGCGCTTGTGTAAACATCACTGAAAGCAGGCAAAATGGGCAGATTGATCCCTCCTGCCTGAAACCAAGGACGTGGAATCTGACACAGAGGAGCGGTGGATTGCTGGGAACTTCAAGAATACTATTCATAACAAGGCTATCATTCAAAATGAAAGGTGAAATCAGGAGCTTCACAGACAAAAAAGGGCTAGGGGAGTTTATTACCATTGAGCCACCAATGCAAGAAATGCCAAAGGGACTGCTGTAAAAAGAGGAAACAGGAAGGGAAGAAGGATCACAGGCATAAAGAATAAAAATGGCAACAAACAAGTTCTATTTGGTAATAAACGTAAATGGATCAAATGCTATAATCAAAAGACATAGGGTAGCTGAATGGATAAGAAAACATGACCCATACATCTGCTGTCTACAAGAGACCCCCCCTCAGAACAAAAGACTCAGACTGATAGTGAAGGGATAGAAAAATATTTTTCATGCAAATGGTAATGAAAAAAAAGGCTGAGGTAGCAATAATTATAACTGACAAAAATAGACCTCAAAGTGAAGGCCATAACAAGAGATAAGGAAGGCCACTTCATAATTCTAAAGGGAGCAATTCAACAAGAGGACATAACTCTGGAAAACATATATGCACCCAATACAAGAGCACCCAAATACATGAAAAGCAAGCAAACAAACAAACAAAAAACACCCAACTTCTGGAAGATATCAAGGGAGAAGAGAAATAGACAGCAATACAGTCATAGTAGTGGACTTTAATACCCCATTGACACCACTGATAAATCCTCAAAACAAAAAATAAGCAAAAAGAAAAATCAAACCTAAATGACTCACTAGATCAGATGGAATTAATTGACATCTTCAGAACATTTCACTCCAAAGCTACAGAATATACATTCTTCTCAAGTTCACACAGGACATTTTCAAATATAGACCACATACTGGGACACAGGCAAAGTCTCTCCAAAATCAAGAAGATAGAAATCATATCCAGCATCTTCTCAGATCACAATGGCATAAAATTAGAAATCAACTACAATAAAAACAATGGAAAAAAATCAAACACTTGGAGGCTAAATAGCATGCTATTATATAATGATTGGGTTACCAAGGAGGTCAAAAAAGGAATAAAAAGCATTCTGGTAATAAATGACAATGAAAACACAACAATCCAAAATCTATGGGACATAGCAAAAGTAGTCCTGAGAGGGAAGTTCATAGCTCTGTAGGCCCACCTCAAAAAATAAGAAAAAAAGGTAATAAGTTACCTAACCCTATAAGTCAAAGAATTAGAAAGAAAGCAACAATAAAAGCCCAGAGTGAGCAGAAGAAAGGAAATAATAAAGATCAGAGTGGAAATAAATGACATAGAGACCAAAAAAAATAATAGAAAAGAGAAATAAAACCAAGAGCTGGTCCTTTCAAAGATAAACAAGATTGATGAACCTCTAGCCAGGCTCACCAAGAAGCAGAGAGGACCCAAATAAACAAAATCAGAAATGAAAGAGGTGAAGTAACAACCGACCCCACAGAAATACAAAGGATTTTAAAAAATACTCAAATGAACAACTCTATTCCAACAAACTAGAAAACCTAGACAAAATGAACATATTGTTAGAAAAACTCAAGCTTCCAAAACTCAATCAGAAAGAATAAAAAAAATCTGAATAGGCTGATAACTACTGAGGAAATTGAACCAGAATAAAAAATCTTCCAGCAAGCTAAAGCCCTGTACTGGATGGCTTTACAGGGGAGTTCTACAAAACATTATTAGAAGAACTAAAACCTATCCTCCTCAGACTATTCCAAAAAATTCAAGAAGAAGGCACACTTCCAAGCTCTTTCTCTGAAATCAGCATTACCCTAATTCCAAAACCAGATAGAGACACCACAAAGAAAGAGAACTACAGGCCAATATCCCTAATGAACATAGATGCAAAAATATTCAACAAAATTTTAGCAAATTGGATCCAGCATTACATTAGGAAGGTCATACATGCTGACAAAGTGGGATTTATTAAGGAGATGCAAGAATAGTACAATATCTGCAAATCAATAAATGTGATTTGCAGAAACAAATTGAGAGACAAAAATCACAAAATCATATCACTTGATGCAGAAAAAGTATTTGACAAAATCCAACACCCTTTCTTGATTAAAAAAAAAAAACTCTCAGCAAGTAGAGGAATAGAGGAATCATTCAATATAATAAAATAAAATATAATATATTATAATAAAAGCCATATATGACAAACCTACAACCAACATCATACTCAATGGGAAAAAACTAAAACCATTTCCCCTAAGAACAGGAACAAGACAGGGTTGCCCCCTTTCACAACTCCTGTTCCACATAGTACTGGCAGTGCTAGCCATAGCGATCAGACAAGAGAAAAAAATAAAAGGCATCTAAATGGGAAAAGAAGTAGTAAAACTGTCATTAGTCTCAGATGACATGATTTTGTACATAGAAAAACACAAATACTCCATCGAAAAACTAATAGACTTAATAAATGAATTCAGCAATGTAGCAGGATACAAAATCAACACCCAGAAATCTATGGCTTTTTTATACACCAATAATGAAATCACAGAAAGAGAAACTAAAAAGTCAGCCCCATTTATCATTGCAACAACAAAAAGATTAAGATACCTAGGAATAAACTTAACGAAGGAGGTAAAAAAACTGTACTTAGAACTATACTTGAAAAAGTAATAGAGGAAGACATAAAAAAATGGAAGAACATACCATGGTCATGGGTTGGTAGAATCAACATCATTAAAATGTCCATACTACCCAAAGCAATTTATAGATTCAATGCAGTACCCACTAAAATACCAATGGCATACTTCACAGACCTAGAACAAACTCTCCAAAAATTCATCTGGAATAAAAAACAATCACAAATAGCCACAGCAATCCTGAGAAAAAGAACAAAGTTAGAGGGATCACAATACCAGATATCAAGCTATATTACAAAGCCACTGTCCTCAAAACTGCCTGGTACTGGCACAAAAACACACATATAGACCAATGAAACAGAGCCCAGAAATAGACACAAGCCATTTTTCTCAATTAATATTTGACAAAGGAGGCAAGAACATACAATGGAATCAAGACAGTTTCTTCAATAAATGTGCTGGGAAAATTGGTCAAATACATGCGAAAATATGAAACTAGATCACCAACTTACACCATACACAAAAATAAACTGAAAATGGTTAAAGGACTTAGATTTAAGATGGGAAACCATAAGAACCTTAGAAGTTTCCATAGGCAGCAAAATATCAGACATATATCATAGCAATATCTTTACTGACACAACTCCTAGGGCAATGGAGACTAAGGAGAATAAACAAATGGACTCTATCAAAATAACAAGTTTCTGAACAAATCAAAACAACAGTGAGGTACCATCTCACACCTGTCAGAATAGCTATCATCAACGGATCAATAAATAAGAAGTGCTGGCAAGGATGTGGAGAAAGAGGAACCCTCGTGCACTGCTGGTGGGAAGGCAGACTGGTGCAGCCACTGTGGAAAACAGTGTGGAGTTTCCTCCAAAAATTAAAATGGAACTCCCGTTTGACCCAGTAATCCCACTTCTAGGAATATATCCCAAGAAACCAGAAACATCAACCAGAAAGGATTATGCACCCCTATGTTCATAGCAGCACAATTCATAATGGCTAAGATTTGGAAACAGCCTAAGTGCCCATCAGCAGATGAGTGGATTGAAAAAGGTGGTACATCTACACAATGGATTACTATGCTGCTATAAAAAAGAAGGAACTTTTGCCATTTGCAAAAGCATGGATGGACCTGGAGAGCATTATGCTAAGCAAAATAAGCCAGTTGGAGTAAGATAAATACCACCGATGTCACTCATATGTGGGATATAATGAACAACATAAACTGATGAACAAAAATAGATCCAGAGACAAGGGAACACCAAACAGACCGCCCAACCTCAGAGAGAAGACAGGGAAGGGGGGTGTTAAAGATCAACCAAAGGACTTGGATGCATGTGCATTAGCATAACCAGTGGACACAGACACTGGGGTGGTGGGGCCTTGTCCTGAGGGGTGGGCGTGACTGAGGGGGGTTCAATCCGGGGACATAGGAGACATATGTAATACTTTAAACAATAAAAAATGGATCTCCACCATACATAATCATAAACATGCACACTCACTGCCCCCTCATCTATAATAATAAACAGGTAATATGCTAATTAGGCCAGATGTCCTTCCAACATCCTTCCTTCCAGACAATGCCGCAGTGGGTGGGGGCTGCAGCAGAGGTGGCAGAGGCCCCTGGATGTGGCGGTAGCGGGCAGGGCCCGGGGCCAAGGCCCTTGCATTAATTTCGTGCATCAGGCATCTAGTATGCTTATGAAAGGAAATACTCAAAAATATTACAGCAATTATATTTTGAAATATTTTAATGTAAGCATGTTTTACTTTTATGATCTGAATAGTCATAAAATAAAATACCATTAGTATGTCAATTTATCTTGAAGACTGTAGTTTTTTTGCTATTTACTAGTATATTAGAATTATGAAATGTTCTTAGATCCTTTTGAAAGAAAAAACCCTATCATGGTCCCTTGACAAAGCTGTTATTTTCAATCTCTTTTTCATCCTAGTCATGCACAACCAACACATCACAAGTACTGTCAGAACCTTCTAAATACCTTCAAATAGTGCCCAACTTTATCCTCTCTCCGCCCTATCTCTACTGTTTAGTATAAAAGGAGATTGACAGCCTTTCTCACCTGCCTTCATGCCTGACTTCTCTCCTTGCCTCATCCTCACCTTTCCCAGTCTTAGTCTCTGCAAAGTTCCCCAATGACCTTTCTAAAAGACCTTTCCACTCATGTCACTCCCCTGGCCAAAACCTTTCAAAGATTATGTATGTTGTTTATATTAAACAGGACCCTTTATACTTTGATCCCTGACCTACCCTACCTGTAATCTACCAAATCACTTGTTTTCCCAAGTGACCTATATATTCTTTCAGAGTTCCATGCCTTTTCTCCTTTATTACCCTTCCTGAAGCGTGCCACCACCTATGAACTTAACAACTCAGTTTCCAATATTCACATAAAAACTTCCTTCTTTAGTAATCCTCTGACACCTCATAAGAGAACTTTGGGTGTGATTTCTGTATGCTCCCAGAACATCACCACCCTAACTTTGCATTTCTCTGTGGCATTGTGACTGTGTATACTAGTATACTTATCTCCCTTGAAGCAGATTTAAGCTTCCTTATCCCCAGAACTTGGAAAAGTACCTAGTACTATGAAGGTTCTTATAAAGTATTTTGCCTTTGTTAGAGTAGACAGATAATAACTAAAGAGGAGGGAGCAAAATAAAACAGACATCTGATTAAGTTTGACTAGGTAGGAAAAAATAGCTTTTCAGTAGCCCTGGGGAGTAACCAGGAGCTGAATGGACAAAAACATCTGAATGGTCAGGAAAGAGCTTGTGGGTCACCTGGGGAGTCCACAGGACTTACAAGGTGTATGTGTGTGTGTGTGAGGGGCGTGGGGTGTGAAAACTGTGAAGGAATTCCTCTCACTAAGTGCATGTGCAGTAGAAGCCAAATGAGGAAGGGGAACTATGAGGCATGCCACTAGGAGCCAAAAAGGCAACCATAAAAGGAGGAGGGCCACTGGCCTGAGAAAATTTATGAAAAAGACATTGGATAGGAGGAATAGCACGGGACCCAGAAAAGCCAGGAAAGAGGTAGCACAGTTTGAAAGAAAGCCCGTTCTTCTCCCAAATCAAGAAAATATATGGAATCTTAGCAAGGACCTCAGGGCAGCTCTTTAGCCTGCCCTCTCTGCGCCTCTCCCAGAGTTTACCATCACTTTTCGCTGTAATAAATCTTGCCACTATTGGGTAGAACTCCTGTGTGAGTGTCCCTGAAATTCTTTTTCTGGGATACCAATGCAGAACCTATTCCCTTCAGTAACATTTTTCTTCTCTCAGCCCCATTTCTCTTCGGAGTTTATCCCTCTGGAAGAAGGTACCCCTTCAGGATACACCAAGAGTGGGGTGCAAGGTTAAACAAGGGAGCCCCCTCTAAGTATGCAGTTCTACTTGGGAAGGGCCTTAGTAACCTAATCTCCTGATCGCCATTTCCATTTAAGACTGTTACACAGACGGTTAATGTATTACTTAAAATATCCCATGAATATCTAGGCTCAAAAAGAAGGATATTCTATGGTCAAATGTGCGTAGTTGATACTGAATGTCATATTATCTTCTTGGAGGATGACAGTGCATATAAGTTTGTAAAAAGTGTTTAGAAGTCCTGCAGGAAAGAAACATTTAGTTTTAACTCAGGATTTCCCCCAAATCATTTACCATCGATTTCCCTTCTAATTCAGAAATAAAAAAAAATAAAAATAGTACCTATGAACATTTCAGGAAACTATTGTGCTGAAGAATGGCAACATTTCCCTTAGATCCCAAACACTGTCAATGCCTTATTACATTTCCAGAATTTTTCTAGGATACTCTTAACAAGAGCTCCCTCCTGCTCTCCAATAATAGGCTTTATTTTAGAGGAGGCAAAACTCTCAGAGTTTTGTGGAGTAAATACTTGTAATAAAGCACTTAGCACAATGCCTGGCACACAGAAGGGACTCAATAAACCATAATTGTTATTTACTTTGTATTATTATTGTATTCCCATATAATAAAAGGGTAATATGCAAATTGACCCTAATGGTGGAATGATTGGGAATGACCAGTCACTATGACATGCACTGACCACCGGGGGAAGACGCTCAATGCAGGAGCTGCCCACTGGTAGTCAGTGCACTCCCACAGGGGAAACTCCGCTCAGCCACAGGCCAGGCTGTCAGCTGTGAGCGCAGCGGCAATGGCAGGAGCCTCTGCTGCCTCCCCGGCAGGACTAAGGATGTCTGACTGAGGCTTAGGCATCACTCCCTGCAGGAAGAGGGCCTAAGCCAGCAGGTGGACATCCCCTGAGGAGTCCCGGACCGCAAGAGGGCACAGGCCAGGCTGAATGACGCCCCCAGTGCATGAATTTTTATGCACCAGGCCTCTAGTTTTACTATAAAGTCTGTTGGTAGTTCCACTAGCTAAAATCATTTTGTTTATAAATCTTGTTTTAACTATCAAGAAAGTTTTTACTCTAACACTTGAACTAAATATTTTATTTATAAATAAATTATGTATTGATTATATTGCAATGCCAGAACTTGACATTTTGATCATGAATATTATTTTTTAGAACCATAGAACTTGTAATTAAAAATATTACATTTTATAAATGGCATTAAGTAAAATATCTTATATGTTTTTAAAATGATATTTTATAAATTAAACTTTAAATATATAAAAATTTAATTATAGACAGGCCTACCCCAAATAAGCAACTTCTAAATAGGGGATTAATATTTATAGAAAATATGATAAAGATTTAATACATTTGATTTTAAAAACACATACAATTTAGAAGAATATAGAACAGCAAGCCCCTAATAAGTAGTAAAATGCCATCACAAACACTTTGTTTAAGAGAAATTGCATTAGTAAACATACGGCAATACGTTGAACCTCACTAGTACTAAATAAACAATATTTAAACAAAAATAATACAAATTTGGTAATGCCTCAAATATATAACATAATTAACATGTTCTTTGCTCATAAGAATCGATGGAAATTTTAAACTAATACAATTTAATTTAATGGAACATTTTGGCAAAGAAATTTAGTTTGTGTTTAAAATTTTTATAGTGTTTACTTTCTTTACTCAATATTCCCAATCTTCATAAATTTCTTGCTAGTGAAATAAAAAATGAATCTCATTCTACATTTATTAAGACTTTAATTAAAGTTGTTTTAGAGCACTTTTGCATTTTGCCTAGGTCAAACAGCAAGAGAATGTACTGTTTTAGCCTCTTTTAACTAATTTAACTTGTCATTATTTTAAATTAGTATTCAAATCCATTAATTTGACTTTCCTAATAAATCCATGATGAAAATAATAATTATATTTTAATTTTATATTTTTCAAAAATACATAAATTTTAAACTAAAGACTACAATATTATTGTCTGAATTTATTTTTAGTGGCATTTTTAAAAATCTTCATAATTACATTTCTAGACTAATATTATGAAGTCATTGCCAAACTAGTACTTGCTAGAGAACAGGGATTCTCTTATTTATTCTTAATCCTCTGCACCTAGCAGGATAGGTGGCATGGAGAACACCTTTAATACATGTTTGTTGCCTAAATGTATGAATGAAAAACTTACAATCTCTTGTACTTGGAAATTTTGCATTTTATTTTCTTCAAGGATGTACTCTGTGTTTGTTAGATTGGTTGTTTCTATTTAAATGTATTCAGACCCTAAGGGATTATTTTCATCTAATTTTATTCAGATGGCTCCAATCTTAAAAACAAACACAATCTTTCAAATCATCTACCATTACTAATTTTTGGCCATTTTCCATATTTCCTTTTCTTTGTCTCAACTTCCAGAATGTTTTATGGTTTTAATTGTTATAAAGCTAAGCCATGGCTTTTGTGACAGAAAAAAAGAGTTGGGAGGGATTTTAGAAATCTAGGAATCCAAACTGAGAGATATAATAATTGGGTGCTAAATAATTTGCTCACAGTTTTAAAAATAACGAATGACAAAATCAGGACTAGAATCCAGATCTAGGTTGCATTGCTCTAGTCTTTTTTCCACTATTTGACCTTTTTTCTTTTATCTGTTAATTCATTCAAAAACTATATATTGAAGGCACAGTTATTTCCAGGCCCTATGAGCTTCACCAGTGATAAGAGTAAATGGAAAAATTATCATTTGATTTGAATAGACACACTTGGCATTTAAAAATATGTAATGTTCTCTCCCTCTTGTATAACACTTCTCAAATCTCTTCAGATTTCTTGTTTTATGTCTTAAACAAGCTGATTCAACATACTGTTCAACACTGGGTTTCTTTACCACTTTTTAAATTATAGCCTTCCCTTGAGAAACTTGATTAATTCACATTGCTAAAATTATCACCTTAATGCAAATGACATCTGGTTTCATTCTGTTTCTAGTTTCTTTGGTTTGGAACATGGTTTTGAAACACTAATAGATTTTTTATTCTGGAAGACCCTTAATGCTTTGACATTAAACATAAGCACTAAAAATGGTAGTGATGTTAATTGAGAATGGTAATCAGGATATCACCACTGGGTCCTATTTCCTGTGAGTTAATGCAACTCAATTATGTCTGCTATCCATAGAATGAAACTTTAACAATGAGCTATTGTTTTAATTTTATACTATTTTTATATAAAACTATGTTCTTTTGTATGTCATAAGTGTTTCCCTCCACGTCCTGCGTGGTTCAGGGTTCAGGTCTGAAAGAGGAGCCTCACACAAATGAAATAGAAAAGACACTAGATAATTTGGGAATATTGGGGGGCCAGGCGGCAAGTCCAACTCAAGAGGAAGGACTTCCACTGTGCTGTCAAGCCTAATTATGCTAAGAGAACTGTGCCCTCTAAGCTAGGGCTTGTTTGTGACTTTGCCAGCAGGTCAGTCTGAGGCTTAACCCTGTATCAGTTTCCCACATTTGTAAAATAACAGTATTTAAAGTTTAAAAAAAATATAATAAATACTTAATTGCTACTATGGTTGATAATTAGTGTTTACCAATGTTACAGAGATCTCTGCATTCAAGTTCAATTTTTTTTAAAAGGATATTTGATACTTTAAATGCACATATTCCTTCAACTACTGGTGGGGTTTTTTTTTATTACTTAAAGGAAGCCACATGTTATTAAGTTTGAGAATTCAATGAAATATTTTTTTAATTGCCAATCATCAAGAATAAGCAATAACAAATAAAGCTGGTTTCTCTGAAATGCCCATTTTAAAAATTGAGATTTAAATTCAAGACTCTTCTATACCAAATTTATTTTCCCCTGTCCTGCACTGATTCTCTTTGGTATTAATATCTTCCTGGTATAAAACTTGGGCCCAAGTGTAGAAATATCACAGAAGATGGAAGGGAGGTTCACAGAAGACAGTGAGTACATGGTAATCAAGGTCAATGCTATTTGACTCTTGCAGGACACTCTGCAATGTGCATCTTTAAAATCAATGAAGACAAATTAAAATGGTGAGTATAAATCTGTTCCTGGAATTCTGGAAAAAATATATTTTTTTATTTTAAATAATTTTATTGTTTCATTTCAGTTGACATACAATATTATATTAGTTTCAAGTGTACAGCCCAGTGATTGGACATTTGTATAACTTAAGTGATCATCCCAATAAATCTAGTACCCATCTGACATAATAGATAGTTACTACAATATTATTGTCTATATTCCTTATGTTGTACTTAAGATCCCTGTGACTATTCTGTAACTACCAGTCTGTATTTTTTAATCCTTTCATCTTTTTACCCAGCCACACCTCTCCTCCCATCTGGCAACTATCAAAATATTCTCTGTATCTATGAGTCTGTTTCTGTTCTACTTGCTATTTTATTTATTTATTTATTTATTTATTTATTTATTTATT
>NW_006294243.1:788919-790441 GCF_000327345.1 Myotis davidii
ATCTAACTTATTTCACTCAGCACAATACCTTCTATGCTGTTTCAGATAGCTGCATTTCATTACCATTTTTTAAATATATATTTATTGATTTCAGAGAGAAAGAGAAAGGGAGAGAGAGATAGAAACATCAAGGATGAGAGAGAATTTTTGATTGGCTGCCTTCTGCATGTCCCATACTGGAGATAGAGTCTGCAACCTGGGCATGTGTCATGGGTGGGAATCAAACTGTGACCTCCTGGTTCCTAGATTGATGCTCAGCCACTGAGACACACCAGCTGGGCTGCATTTCATTATTTTTATGGCTGAGTTAGATTCCGTTGAATACATGCAACACTTCTTTATTCATTCATCTATTGATAGACCCTTATGTTGCTTTCTATATCTTGTCTACTATAAATAACTAGAGGCCTGATGGATGAAATTCCTGCACTGGGGGGAGGTCCCTCAACCCGGCCTGCACCCTCTCAAAGTCTGGGACCCCTCAAGGGATGTCAGACATCCCTCTCGCAGTCTGAGACCCCTTGCTCCTTACTGCCTGCCTGCTCACTGGTCCTTACTGCTCAGCTCACTGCTCCTTAGTGCTGCCCTGGAGGTGGGAGAGGCTCCTGCCACTGCCTCTGCACTTGCCAGTCCTAAGCCCAGCTTCTGGCTGTGTGGTGCTCCCCCTTTGGGAGCGCATTGACCACCAGGGGGCAGCTCCTGCATTGAACATCTGTCCCCTCGTGGTCAGTGTGCATCATAGTGACTTTTCGTTCCACCATTTGGTCGATTTGCATATTAGCCTTTTATTAGATAGGATGCTGAAACAAACGTATGGATGTATACGTCTTTCCAATTTAGTGTTTTGAATTTTTTCAGATAAATACCCAGAGGTGGAATTGCTGAGTTCCGCTTGCTATATGGCCTTTGTTTTAAGTCTATTTTTTTCTGGTATAAATATTGCTACCACAGAATTTTGTTTGTTTGTATTTTTATGAAATACTTTTTTCCATTCCTTTACTTTCACAATATATGCAAAGGTCTTGTTTTGTTATCCATTCAGCCTCCATTTGTCGTCTGATTCGAGTATTTAATCCATTTGCATGTATTGTTTAAATTATTACACATGTTTCTTTTTCCCTTATTGACTCTTCCCTGCCACCCCCACCCCAGGATAAGCCCCTATTGCCCCAGTGTCCATGTCCATTGGTTATGCTAATATGCATGCATACAAGTCCTTTGATTGATCTCTTACCACCACTCCCAGCCCCATCCTCCCCTGCTTTCCCTTTGAGATTGGATGGCCTGTTCAGTGTTTCTTTCTCTCTGGATCTATATTTCTTCATTAGTTTATGTTGATCATTACATCCCACATATGAGTGAGATGTGATATTTATCATTCTCCGACCAGCTTATTTGGCTTAGCATAATGCTCTCCAGGTCCATCCATGCTGTTGCAACTGGTAAAAGATCCTTCTTTTTTATAGCAGTGTAGTATTCCATTGTGTAGATGTACCACTTTTTTCAATCCACTCATCTGCAG
>NW_006294243.1:790985-800478 GCF_000327345.1 Myotis davidii
GCAAGCAATGCAAAAAATACTAAAGGGACTGCTATAAAAAGAAGAAATAGAGGTCCCTCCTAATTTTTTCTCCTCTCTCAGGATTGCTGCAGCTACTCAGGGTCCTTTTTCACTCCAGGTGAATTTTTGGAGAGTTTGTTCTAGATCTGTGAAATATGCCATTGGTATTTTAATGGAGAGTACATTGAATCTAGAGATTGCTTTGGGTAGTATGGAGATTTTAATGATGTTGATTCTACCAATCCATGAACATGGTATGTTCTTCCATTTGTTTATGTCTTCCTTTATCTCTTTTTTTTTTAATGTCCTGCATCTTTCTGAGTACAGGTCTTTTACCTCCTTAGTTAAGTTTATTCCTAGGTATCTAATTTTTTGTTGTTGTTGCAATGGTAAATGGGTCTGATTTTTTAGTTTCTCTTTCAGTTAGTTCCTTATTGGTGTATAAAAAAGCCATAGATTTCTGGGTGTTGATTTTGTATCCTGCTACAGTGCTGAATTCATTTATTAAGTCTATTAGTTTTTTGATGGAGCTTTTACGGTTTTCTATGTATAATATCTTGTCATCTAAGACTAATGACAGTTTTACTTCTTCTTTTCCAATTTGGATGCCTTTTATTTCTTCTTCTTGTCTAATTGCTATGGATAGCACTTCCAGTACTATGTTGAACAGGAGTGGTGGAAGTGGGCATCCCTGTCTTGTTCCTGTTCTTAGGGGAAATGATTTTAGTTTTTGCCCATTGAGTATGATATTGGCTGTAGTTTTGTCATATAAGGCTTTTAGTAGGTTGAGGTATGATCCCTCTATTCCCACTTTGCTGAGAATTTTTACCAATAAAGGGTGCTGAATTTTGTCAAATGCTTTTTCTGCATCGATTGATATGATTATGTGATTTTTGTCTCTCAATTTGTTAATGTGATGTATCACATTGATTGATTTGCAGTAATTGTACCTCTTGTATCCCCCAAATAAATCCCTCTTGATCATGGGGTATGATCTTTCTATTGTAATGCTGGGTCTAATTTGCTAGAATTTTTTTGAGGATTTCAGCATCTATTTTCATCAGAGATATTGGCCTGTAGTTCTCTTTCTTTTTGGTGTCTGTACCTGGTTTTGAAATTAGGATAATGCTAGCTTCATTGGAAGTGCTTGGAAGTGTGCTTTCTTGAATTTTTTGGAATAGTCTGAGGAGGATAGGTTTTTTGTCTCTAATCCTTTTGAATTTGAAGTAATTGTTGATAGATATGTATTTATTTCCACTTTAATATATTTTTCTCTTCTTAAAGAAGGTCCCTTAACATATTTTTTTAATACTGGTTTAGTGGCAATGGACCTTCTAAGCTTTTTCCTTTTTGGGAAGCTCTTTATCTTCTTTTTGATTATACAAATGATAGATTTGATGGGTAGAGTCATCTTGGCTGTAGGTCCTTGGTTTGCATCATTTTGAATATTTATTGCCACTCTTCTTTGTTCTACAAAGTTTCTTTTGAAAAAATTGATGGACAATCTTATAGGAGCTCCCTTGAAGATAACTGTTTATCTCATGCTGCTTTTAAGATTCTCTCTTTGTCTTTAAACTTTGACATTTTAATTATGATGGGTCTTGGTGTGGGCCTCTTTAGTTTATCTTTTTTGGGACTCTCTGCACTTCCTGGACTTGTATGTTTATTTCCTTCACCATGTTAGAGAAATTTTCTGTCATTATTTTTTCAGGTCTGTTTTCAATTTCTTGCTCTTCCTTTTCTCCTTCTGGATCGTCACATACAAATGTTTATACTCTTGAATTTGTCCCAGAGGCTCCTTACATTGTTTTCAGTTTTTTGGGTTCTTTTCTCTTTTTGCTGTTCTCACTGGATGTTTTTCCTTCCTTATAAACCAAATTGCTGATTTGATTATCTGTGTCATCTACTCTACTGTTGATTCCCTATAAATTGTTCTTCATTTCAGTTTGTGAAGCCTTCATTTCAGACTGGCTCTTTTTTTATGGTTTCTATATCCTTTTTCATGCTGTTGAAGTTCTCATTAAATTCCTTAAGTGTTCTAATAGCCATTGTTTTGAACTCTGTATCTGGCATTTTACTTGCCTTCATTTCATTTAGTTCTTTTTCTGGGATTACTCCTCTTCTTTCATCTGGGGCCCATTTCTTTGTCTCTGCATTTTGGCTGCTTCCCTGTATTGTCTCTATGTATTAGGTAGAGAGGTTTTATCTGATAGACTTGGTAGAGTGGTATTGTTTAGAAGGTTTTCTGTGAGTCCCAGTGGCACAGCCACCCAAGCTGGATGATCCAGGTGTGGGATGTGTGTACTATTCTGTTAGAGCTAAGCCTTGATTGCTATTGGCACCTCAATGGGAGGAATTGACCCCTAGGCCTATTGGCTGTGAGGACCATCTGAAACTATAGGAGAAGAGCTGCTGTGCATGGGTCAACACTACAGAGCAGAACTTGCTTCACTGTGGCTTGGTGCTCAATCAGTCCTCCCCTTGAGTGTGTCACTTGTAGAGGTGGTAGGGTTGTAAAATGGCATGGTCTGAAGCTGTCCATTGCGTGCACATGCTCTGGGACCTCCAGGGGGGTGCAAGGTCTGCCACTGTGTGTGTTCTTCCAAGGGCCACCCAGCACAAACTAAAGAGCAATCTGCAGATGGTTGCTACTTGTGATGGGCTTGCAGGTACCCAGGAGAGGCCAAACCATGGACAGCTACTGCTAGTGCTGAGCCTGGGGCCACCTAGCAAGAGGTAAGGGGTACACAGATATCAGATTATGCTTGTTTAAAAGATTTTAGGAAAGTCTAAAGTGTGACACAAGAATGGCCAGTTTTATGGAAAAGCCAATGAAAACTGCTTAGGTTAGCTCTCAAGTTGGGTGGGGCAGCATCTCAGGGAATAACCAGGGCAAGATGAACAGTGTGAGCCACACTGAAGGAGACTCAGATATGGTACCCGCCTGTCAGCTCTGTTGGTGGGTTCTAAGAAAAGGAACAATGACCTCTGCCATCATTTTTTTTGTCTGACAGAAAGCTGCCCCTAGCTTTGTCTGATTCCAGACAATTCAGTTCCTCCCTTTATATCTTTAGCTTATTTCAAGTTACTGCCCTAGTGCTGGAGTTTAGAGGGAGTAAGTCTGAATGGGCTCTTTAAGCAGAACTGCCTGGGACTCCAATAGCCTTCCATCTCACTCAGCCACAATCCTCACTAGTTTTTATAGCAGGGACTTTTCTTCCAGCTCTGGAACCCTGGGCTGGCAGACCTGATGTGGGTCTGGGACCTTTTGCTTTTCAGGTGGGACCTTTGTCTCTAAAATATCCTTCCTGATTTTAAACCTCCATACATGGGTGCGAGACCAGTCCCTTCCATGTTTCCACACCTTCAACCAATCTTGATGTGGCTTCTTCTTTAAATCCCTTGTTGTAGGACTTCCATTAAGCTAGATTTTAGGCGGTTCTGAATGATGGTTATACTGTAGTTTATTGTAATTTTCATGTGATTGTGGGAGTATTCAAGTATCACATTTACCTACATCACCATCTTGACTGAAAAGCTCTTTTTTTAACTCCTTTATCAACATAATGGAATTAATAATATCTATGTTAAAGATTAATTTTGAGGATTAGAAAAAAATATGCAAAGCATCTGACATTGTGTCAGACATATATATCTACTTTTCCATCTTCAGCATAGGAATCTGGACTATTTACATAACCCCCCTTTTGCACATGCATTGCTCAATTATTAATTTTTTTTACACAGGTCAATCCACTTCTGGTTTTACAGATAGCAAATGGTACAGTATGGCCTGCACACCCACATTCCTGACACGTAGTGACTGCACCCTCTTTCTTCCATGGATGAGGACATCCCTGGGCACACTACAAAAATTTCAACTGGAATCAATCCTCAATTGGCTCTCTAAACTCTACTTTAGTAACACACCCTGATTTCAAAGAAATGCTGACATGTGGAAGATTAGTATGAAGGTGAGAGGGAGGAAAGAAATCAAGCCAGTAAGCCCTAAACTTATGTATGTGTTGAATATTTTATGGGTAACTGCACATGGGATTGTTTTTTTTCTTAAGTATGTGTAACATCTGGTTCTTTTTTTCACTGAAATCATGTGCAGTGCTTTTTTTTCTTCTTTAGAGCAGATTTTTCTATTGTTTCATAAATAATTTTGCTTTTGTACCAAAAGCATTTGTATTAATTCAATATGGTCCAATAAAAGTGGTCTGTGGAATGGATTTGACCATATTGTTTACTGATCCTTCCATTTATTGGCTTTATGCTCACCATTACCCAACTATCACATCAAGTTTTGGGATATTCATCAGAAGTTATACATAGAGGGAAATCCTACTATTTGATGCCCTTTCCCACCACCCACCACCCCTGGTATTTGGAAGGCAGGAAGCAGGAGGGGTGAAACAGAACTTAAGCTCTCTTTGTTTTGCAAGGAAAAAACATATACTGTATGTAAATGCTTCTGCTGCTGCTCTCCACTTAACAAAGCAACAGCATTGCTGTATCTGAGACTTAGCAGTAAATTAGTACACCGGCAGAAAAACTCAGTTCTAGCTCAGGGGTGCATTTTGCCACACAGTTGAACATGAAACAGACCTGAAATCATTTTGAATATGTGGGAAGAAAAATGGATTTAAAGTTCAATTTGTTAGTATTATAAACAGAAATATTTATATTTTTTTCAATTTTATGATAACTATGACATCTTTTTATACTCCCAGTCTTATTATGATGTGGGATGAAGACCTTACCCCATGCTCAATGATCAAGGTAAAGGCACCCAAAATATGCCAGTCCTCTGTCTCTATCTACCTGTAGGCACTCTGAAAGGTGTTGGTCTTATGTATCTACCTTTACACTAAATTTCTGTTCTGCTCCACTGTTAACTCAAAATGAGCATGCTTAGCCGAAGCCGGTTTGGCTCAGTGGATAGAGCGTCAGCCTGCTGACTGAAAGGTCCCAGATTCGATTCTGGTTAAGGGCATGTACCTGGGTTGTGGGCACATCCCCAGTGGAAGATGTGCAGGAGGCAGCTGATCGATGTTTCTCTCTCATCGATGTTTCTGACTCTCTATCTCTCTCCCTTCCTCTCTGTAAAAAATCAATAAAATATAT
Organism: Myotis davidii; assembly: GCF_000327345.1. Classification (NCBI taxonomy): domain Eukaryota; kingdom Metazoa; phylum Chordata; class Mammalia; order Chiroptera; family Vespertilionidae; genus Myotis; species Myotis davidii. The sequence goes on from NW_006294243.1 coordinate 796,116, forward strand.
TTTTTAAAAAATTGAGCATGCCTAAACTTAAATAATTGTTTATTCCCATGAAACCAGAATTTTCTTCAACCTCTATTAATTCCAATAATGTAACCATCATTTCACTATTTTTGCTGCCACCACAGTTCATCTAATTTGCATCACCTCATGGCTTGACAAATTCAATGGTCTCTTCATTGAAATGCTTTATCTTCTAAGTGGATCAGAAAACTGGTATATTGATTGCTAGATTTTTATATATATATTTTATTGATTTTTTACAGAGCGGAAGGGAGAGGGATAGTTAGAAACATCGATGAGAGAGAAACATCGATCAGCTGCCTCCTGCACACCCCCTACTGGGGATGTGCCTGCAACCAAGGTAATGTCCTTGACTGGGATTGAAGCTAGGACCCTTCACTCTGCAGGCCGATGCACTATCCACTGAGCCAAACTGGTTATGGCTGATTGATAGATTTTAATACATATCACTGGCAAAATGTGTTTTAACATACAAATTGCTTTACTCAAGTATTTGCAGTGATTCTTTGCCTCTTAATGGGTCATGTGTAAATTTTTAAGCCTGGCATGCATAGTCCTACACAATTCAGGCATAATTTACCTAATAGTGTGCTCCTTGTCATGTAAAGGGTCTTTGTAGAGACTTCATGGTTGTGAAAGTAATTGCCACATTTGAACTGTGTAATATTCTAGTCCCTTTCAAATTTATTACACTATAATTCATAACTCTTTGCCTTAATTTCCACTTTTTCCTGACACAAAATTTGTTTCTATTTAATTAATATGCTCATTAGACATATAAAATATTTTGGATGTGTTTTGTTTTTCTATTGATATGTGCTTTTCTTTATATGATAAGATCCTGAGCAAAAAGATTGTCCTATATCACTTTGTTTCCCCATATCTTATACAATCACATTGTACTGTGCACATTACAGATACCCACTAACTGTTGATGTTATTAATGTTTTAAATTCACCGCCTCTGTGACTCCAGGTCAGCTTACAATATCCAGCTCCAATCTGCCTGTGGCACCAAACCTTGCTTGACTATGAGGTTTAAGAAATTTTTATGTTATCTAAAAGTTTTTCATACTTTTAGCCAGTTCTACCTTTTCTTGTCACCACAATTGGGCTATAAATAATTCCACCCTCCTCTCTCTAAGATTCTGGGCATATAGTATGTACTTTAAGTATACATGATTGACTTGTAACTCTCTGAAAACTTCTGTATCTTTTTTCAGATTACTAACCTGTAGACGTATATGAAAGAGTTGTACTGTAATAAAAATGGGTTATCAGTATACCTGGAACTTATTAGGACTGTATATATTCTGTAACTCCAAAACAGTATCCTATATAATAAAAGGGTAATACACAAATAGATTGAATGGCAGAACAACCGAACAACCAATCAAAACGTAATATGCTCATGATATGCTAAGACTGCTCAACCACTCGCTATGACATGCACTGACCATCAGGGGGCAGACAGTCAACTGGTCGACCAGTCACTATGACATGCACTGACCACCAGAGGGCAGATGCTCTGACCAGTAGGTTAGCTTGCTGCTGGGGTCTGGCCAATCGGGACTAAGCGAGATGGGCCGGACATGCCCTGGAGCCCTCCTGCGGTCCTTCCCCAGCCGGATCATGCACTGGTGGGGTCCCTCAGCCTGGCCCATACACTCTCGCAATCCAGGACCCCTCAGTGGATGTTGGGGAGCCAGTTTCAGCCCTATCCCGCAGGCCACTTGCCTTGAGAGGGTGCCAGATGAAGGGCTCAAGGCTGGCAAGCACTGCTGTGACAGCATGAGCCTCTCCCGATCGGGATTGATTGGGCGTGAGCCTGTGGCAGGCACAATGGGGCCGGGATAAGTGGGAGCAGAAGGTAGGAGCTGCAGGTGGCTTTGGACTGTGGGTTTCGGCCCGATCCCTGCAGGCCACCCAGAGGAACCCCATCCATGCATGAATTCATGCACCAGACCTCTAGTGTCTGTATAAAACTCAAACTAAAGGGTTAGTTCAGTGAGAATTTGCCAACCAGCTGAAAGATTGAGGTGACTGTCTTTGCTACAGTACACTACTTCATGCACTCTTTTCTGAGTGTACTGCTCCTGGGTACTGAAGCTTGGCACACATTTGTTAGGGTACACTGCCAGATTAGCAGTTTCCATTGTTGTAGTTCCAGGCATCTTTAATGACTAGACACACATTTTTGCATGATTTCATTTATTGGTTTGTGCCAAATAAAGACAACAGAAAGAAAGGTCCCGTGTAGACAGCTATGCCAAATGGAAGTGGCGCCACTGCTACCCAGGGGTGTCACTCCTAGTAAACTAGGGCCATGGAGACAGCCAAATGGGTGGGACAGCCCAACATAAATATAGATAATATTTGTGGTTTAACTTCCACACAGTTATGCAGAAGACATTATGCATGGGCTTACAATTTTATCTGGTATTTTTAAAAATACTAAGGCATAAATAAGAATATGACCTAAATGCATAAATAAGGGTCTGTTTACCATGTGCTTATTTCTCAGAGTCTCAGGACTAAAATATACATGATTTCTACCATGTGCTAATAAAACTATTGAATTTTGCCCAATTCAAAATTAGGCAAAGAATGGGTATTTACTAGTAAAATTAACTTTTTCTTTTTCTTCTCATTATAGCTACATACAAAAAGAGAGAGAAAAAAGAGCAATTATGTAGTACTTTATTATTTAAAAAATGATAATAATTTGCAGCTTTGTTGAGATAATTTATAAAATGCACGGCACATGGTAAGCCTAAATAACTGGTAGTTCTTATTCTAGCCTTTTAATCAGAGAAAACTATGCTGCAATTAATTGTTTATATATGACCTTGGGGAAATGGCTCATCAACACTAATTTTAGTTTTTACAACAACGAGGACAAAAATATTAATAGCACCTGGAAGAACAAGCTGATTGTACAATTCAATAAAATTATGAACAAAATGGCCTGGCAAATGTGAAAACAATAACCCTCCAGGTTGCTCAGTAGGTTGGAGCATGTACAAGGAGGGTTACAGGTTCATTTACTGCTAAGGGTACATATCCAGGTTTCAAGTTCCATCCTGCTAGTATTTCTCTACTTTTATGTTTTGAAAATATAATTTCATCCATTTAAAAAGGTCATTTGGTAACTATATTTTTGACTATGTATTCAAGTAACATGGGAAAATATATGAAAATATGGAAAGTGTTTCTAGACTTACAGAGATAAGCGGGCTGGGACAGAGAGATCTGTGCATCCACCCATCATGAAAGCACCTCTTAAGCTGAATAGAAAGATCTTCTAAGCATACCTGAGGGAATTCAGTTTGCTCAGGGCTCAGTAATGCTTTCTTACCAATTAAGATGACAGACTGTATGTTAAATGAATTTTCCAATTGTGAAAAAATATATATGATGAAACAACAAATCACTAGGGCATGCTTTTATTATATTATAAAAACCTTTAAAACACTTAATGACAGTAGGAAGTGGCTTCTTGCCATAATTATTTTTAAGTTGTGTTTATTTTATTCTTCTGGTTGGCACACTTACCTGTGGCAATTTATCAGTAGGAGGAGACTTATACCACCGTAAGTGCAACCTATAATGGGAACATATTATTAGCACCATCATTAGCGATATTTATATAGCATCATAAATATGCTTAAATATAAGCTAGTGTCAGCAAAAAGAATCCCTGCCCTGATGGTCTAGCTGTAGGATGATATTGTTAGAGATCCCATTTGTATATGGTTTGGGCCAAGCATACAAATACTGCTCTGTTTATCTTTTTGATTTAAGTATGTGGTAGCCACATTCTTGACTGAGGTACACAAAATAACCTGAATGGAACCTACTATTTCTGAATTGCCCAAACTTACTAAGAATGAGGGTTAATTCTGATAATTTGTTAACTATCATAGTTCATTATCTGGAGATGGACCATATGGTTTATGGGCCAACCAGGACAATTTTGATAGTTGTAGGGGTCCCATTTCATTAATAATTAACCTGGGAGAACTCTAAACCAAACTGTTACATGCAAAATAGACACCGTTGTGGCCATGTTTCTTGTATGGGAAGAAACTTCAATTATACCTGGTTACCCGCCTCTCTGACTAGTTTACACAAGTGCAAATTAGGAGCTTTCAGCTCTACCATTAATTGTGCAAAATTAAAATCTGCGGTCCTTAGATCACCAACTTACACCACACACACAAAAACAGACTCAAATGGTTGAAGGACTTGAATGTAAGATGGTAAACCATAAAAATCTTAGAAGACTCCATAGACAGCAAAATATCAGACATATGTCATATAAATATCTTTACTGATACATC